>NW_027509193.1:8105000-8217500 GCF_051911475.1 Siphateles boraxobius
GCGCCCCCTGCAGCGGACCCGGAGAAGCGTAAACTCATTCAGCAGCAGTTGGTGCTGTTACTACATGCTCACAAGTGCCATCGCAGAGAGCAGGCCAACGGAGAGGTCCGCCAGTGCAACCTGCCCCATTGCAGAACCATGAAGAACGTCCTTAATCACATGACCCACTGTCAGGCCGGCAAATCCTGCCAGGGTGAGCGGAGCCACCCATTCATAATCTTTTGTTCGTATTTTATCTTCCCCCACGCATAAAAAAGATGACAGCACCTTACTTGCATGCTTGTGTTCCCCGACAGTGGCTCACTGCGCATCCTCTAGACAGATCATCTCTCACTGGAAGAACTGCACGCGGCACGACTGTCCCGTCTGCCTGCCGCTAAAGAGCGCTGGGGACAAAAGAAACCAGCAATGTGAGTTAATATGCACAAATGCAACTCATCCTCAAGTCATTATATATCTGTATGACTTTATTACCTTTTTCAGTGGAACACAAAAGAAAATATTTGGAAGAATGTTTCAGCTAATTTCACCCATACAGTGAAAGTCAATGGGGTCCAAAACAACACTGGATTCCAATGATTTAAAACATTGTTTAAAATATCTTCGAGTACTCAACATATTGAAAGGGTTTTTCAATCTCCCATCCTTCATCTTTCTCTCTAGCTCTGCTGGTAGGTGCTGGGATGGCCATGGGTGGTCCATTAGGTGGGTCATTACCTGGCGGCCAGCCTTCAGCCCCAAACTTAAACCCACCCAGTCAGATTGACCCAAGCTCAATCGAAAGGGCATATGCTGCTCTTGGGCTCACCTACCAGGGCAACCAGGCATCCAATCAGAATCAGCAGACCTCTGCAACTGCTCAACCCGGCATGAGGACGCTCAACAATATAGGTTAGAGTTTCCTTAATCTTTAGTCTCTGGGCCAGTCCAAATACTGCTGTCCAAATGCTGTCTTAGCCACTTAAGAGCATGTGTATGCGCCGAGTAAGTGTGCAAGGCCATCCCTTGTCTGAAAACCGCCAAAGCGCAGTGCCAAAGTGCACTTAATGCATTCTAAATCCACACTATCACTAATACTGCTTCTGAGGAGTCTTTGAGGCTAAAGGCCCGTTCACACCAAGGACGATATCTATAAAGATATAGTTTTAAAAATTTGTTCTCAATATTAAAGAATAGCAGAGTCTACACCACAACTATGACGATATCGAGCATTTGGCAGACAAACACGCGCTTAGAATAAACAGAATGATATCGTCTGCTGGTGTGGGCGCTAATATAGTTATCTTTGTAGTTATTATTCTTTGTGTGAACGGGCCTTTAGCGTATTCCATCATTCATCACGTTCAGGAAATTACATGCACCGATTTCGCGTCATGTGAAGAAAAACTTTCCAGTGTAAGTTGAGTTGATTAAAAGTTACCTATGATTTGGTTTTAAAATGTAAAGTGTTGCACATTTTATGACTGCAGAGATTTATATGCATTTTGTAAAACGTTTGAAAATGAAGCACCACACTCACACAGTGATTAAGTGTGTCCTATTGAGTAAACAAAAATCTTAAAACACTTGTGGTCTTCACGCCCATTCAAACACTTTGGCCGAACTCCGGAAATATGTAATCTAAGTAGACAAAGTGCGTGGTCAAGTGCAAGTGTGTGTATTTGGACAGGCCCTCTGATTAAATGCTTCTCCACTAATGTTATTTGAGGATCTTTTATAAGTCTGTATTGGTGTAGAACTAGAAATTTACATCCTTCACTAACAGATCAGATTGAAGACGCACCTGATAAAAAAAAATGATCGTCTCACTAATGTAATACGACATGCATGATTTTTCTGAGTAAAATTGCAGTTTAAAATCCAATTTAAAAAAATCCAGGTGATTTATATATCAAAACTATAATAATAATAACAATAATAATGTTGTTGTTATTATTATCACTAAATAAAAATATAAAAATTACTATATAAAAACAAATAAGAAATATTACTTTATTGTAATATTTCAATGTAAAATAAAATAGAGTATTTATGGATAGAATAATATAATAATAATTTTATTTTATTATATTTTACGTTACATTATTTTACAATTATTACAATACTAATATTTATGGCTGTCTTAATTTCTTCATTTTCAAACCATCAAAGCCCTTAATACTTCTCTTTTAAGCACTTCTCATTACAAGAATGATGAGATGGTTGGCGCATTTTGCGTTCCCGAATGCAGATGCAGAGACGGAGTTTGTGCAGACCAGAATTTACTGTTTACTGTTTGCTGCTGCAAACTCCGGCAGATAATGAGATTCTCATGCATACTGAAACATGCAAGCGCATACATGATTACATTAAATTTAAGCGTTTGCAATTTTTGTAAAATCGCTTTAAGCCATATCACGATCTTACTGTACGTTCACACCGCCGCCGACTTGAGCGACAAAGAAGCAGAAGTTTACATCGTATGTTTCTCTGGAATCAGCCAGCGCGAAGGACATCTATATTCCGATTGGTTGCTCCCGTTTTGCCGCTGCTTGCCACTGAACCGCGTCATAGCTCATTACCATAAAGTTGAGCTACTTTCAACTTTCTGATTGACGCTCAAAACGCCCAAAATGCAACGCCGATGGATTTGACGCTTCTTACAGCTGAGAGAAGCCAGCTTCCATTGAAAATGAATGACTTCCGGTAGCCTTTGGAAGCTTAAGAACGTACAGTTAGTGTACATCCTTCCTTACTGCAAAAAATCATTTTCATACTCAGTTTTTTTTGTCTTGTTTTCCAGTACAAATATCTGATCATTCTTAAATCAAGATGCATATACTCCAGATATTAGGTGTTGTTTGCTGAAAAAATATTTAAAAAAATTAAAGATACAATATGTAAGATTTTTTGTAAAAAAATATCCAAAAATCACTTGGACGGTGTGATATATTTCATGCAGTTGTGTTCTTACATTATTCCAAAAGTTCCCAAATATTCCTATTTTAAATAATGGCTCCTTCCTGGTCATTGTCGCCTGTCAATGACGTTATATCCGCGTTATCTCTGGTTTCCGCTCGTATTGCCATAGTAACCATGGCGACAGACGTGGACAACTGCGTTACGTTTAGCGGCACACTCATGCTGTCGTTGTTTCATTCAAACATTATGGAGCATGGCAAGCAGACTTTGTCAAAAAAGGAGAACAAAAACGAGGATCACCAATATCAGCGTGGCGTTTTCGAGATGCCGAAAGCTCCATGTCCGCGTCTTACTTCGACTTGACAGAGATGCCACTCTTGCATGTACTTTATTAGACAGGTGAGCAAATGTACATAAAACTAATCAATGTTATATAGCTCAACATGGTGAAATGTTAGAATATGATTAGTATGTTATTCTAAAGTTGGTCTAGCTTACTGCTAGTCTCATACAGACAAACTAACACATAGAATAACATTATAACTTTAAACACACTCAAATGCAGTTTAGTGTGATAGTGTAGTAGACCAAGTGAAACAGCGCTGCGTTACCTCACAAGTTTCATTCGTCTAATAAACTGACCTGTGTGAATAGTAATTCTGCACTTGCGGGTAGATCAGTAGAATGAAATGTCCTTATACCTTTATATCCGCGGGACTCGCGCGTGGTGCTGATATCTGTGTCTCATTAGCAATCGCGACCTGTTCATTCCACAGTCATGTTAAAAACATTGATGTATACACTCATCCATAAACATTATTGGACCCATCAGCATGACAGCAAGTCCCATCATTCTGCGTATCACTGCGTCATCAATCTATGCCTTTGTTATTAGAAGAGGTTAGCGACCCCTAGCGGCGAAAAAACGTACATATTGTAGCTTTAAGTGGGTTTATGCTTAAAACAAGAAAAATATTTGCCAAAGGTTTAGTTTGGCCAAAAATGAAAATTCTGTCATTAATTAATCACCCTTATGTTGTTCCAAACCTGTAAGACTTTCGTTCATCTTCGGAACAGAAAGATATTTGTAATGAAATCTGAGAGCTTTCTGTCCCTCTATTGACAGCTACACAACTACCACTTTCAAACCTCAATTTAACCTCAAACTAACCCTTTAAGAAAAAGACATTTGTTTTCACTTTGAATTAAGTTTATTTAGCATGTTTTACCTATGGTGTCTTGTACTTTGTTCCCCAGCAGGTGGGAACTCAATGGGAGTGAACGGTGGAGCCGGGGCTCCGATGACGAACCAGCATTCGGGAATGCTGCCTGACGGCATGTTGCACAGGAACATGACGGCTCAGAGGTACTGAACATCACTGCGGTACAGTGGACCGGCACCCGGTTTAAATAGGTTGGTCAAAATCAAATTTTAACGTTGATGTTTGATGGTTTGACTCTCTTTTGCAGTCTGATGAATGACGTCTCTGGTGTTGGTAACATGGGTTCTGTAGCGACGGCCACGCCCCCCTCTGCAGGAATGAGGAAGAACTGGCATGAAGACATTACACAGGATCTCCGGAATCACCTCGTACACAAACTGTAAGTGATACACACACCCACTTAGACCAACTACTGTAATTTTATGCACCCATTATTAGAAATGGACATCGAAAATGTTTATTAAAAATGGTAATATTGTGAAATATTATTAAAATTTAAAATAACAGGTTCAATTTGAATATATTTTGAAATGTAATTTATTACTGCTATGGTAAAGCTGAATTTTGAATTTTCAGCATCATTACTCCAGTGTCACATGACCCTTCAGAAATCATTCTAATATGATGATTTGGTGCTCACACTCCATAAAATGATTTAAAAATCCTTATCTACTAATCACACACATCTGGAAAGTCGCACATAAGGTGCTGTTTAATTCCATGAGCTCGTTCTCAGTCGTGTGTGTGTGTGTGTGTGTGTAGTGTGCAGGCTATCTTCCCCACTCCAGACCCTGCAGCACTGAAGGATCGGCGGATGGAAAATCTTGTAGCTTACGCACGCAAAGTGGAGGGTGACATGTACGAATCTGCCAACAGCAGGGTAAGAAAACGCTTGCACAGTCTCATGTTTGTGGATTATATTTGGAGAATATCTGAATGAATTGACAGAATCACTTGTTTCTTTACTTTTTTTACCTATGACACAGATGTCACAGTTGGACAGAACACTGAAAAAAACAGCCTAACCAGGCACAAATACGTCCATAAATATTTCTGTTTTCACTAAAAGCGCACAAAAAAGACTTTGAACTGAATCAGTGTACATGTTTTAAACCGAATTGGAAGAATGATTGTCTTATGACATGTTTATCTCTTCCAGGCGGAGTATTACCACTTGTTGGCGGAGAAGATTTATAAGATTCAGAAGGAGCTGGAGGAGAAGAGGAGAACTCGACTGCAGAAGCAGGGTATGATGCCAGCTCAGCCTGGCATGCCCAACAGTGCTCTACCTCAAGCACCAGCTGGCATGAACCAGGCACAGCTGCCTAGTACGTACACATACACACCTGCATACAGCCATGTATGGCTACCCGTCAAAAAAAAAAAACTTGATGCATGAAACGGAAGTTGAGATAGTCTTTTCTTCCCTTTTGTGACGTCTATTTGAGTGAAAAGGCTTCTCAAACAACAACAAAATGTTGTCCGTAGGGAATTGATTGGATGGTTGTGGTTTGCTATTGCTGTGATGTCATGCGAGTGACAGTTTGTCCCGCCCAGAAGAGAAGAGATGACATTGCAAGAGGGAGCGAAAGTCATTTTGATCAATTTAGAAGTTTTTACTTTTTTAAAAATATGAATCCGCACGTATAAATCTTTTTATAATAAATACTGCAGTATTCCATAAAAGAACAACATTTCCAAACGTTTAAGTCACAATTAAATCAAAATTGATTTTTAATTCTATTCTATTTCATTTAATTCAAATAAATTTTACAACAGTACTATGAAATAATATAATTTTTTGTTAAATACTCATTTTCTTATATTAAGACACAATAATTGGAGTATTACAGTATTATTTTGTTTAATATATTATTTAATAATAATCACAATACAAATCCCAATTAATATTATTTTATACCGAATTGTTTTAACAGTGGGAATGTGCAGAATGCAATCTCAAGTGGAGAGTTTTTTTATTTTTATTTTTTTAACTCACTTTATGGTTACTGAAAGAGTTATGAGTGGGTTCTTGTAAAGAGTTAACCCATGTCTAAATACCCGCCAAAAATAATAATATCGCCCAGCTCTGAAAGGATCAAAAGCTCCAGCTCAAAAAAAGTCCTCAGGAGTAAAGGCCCATTCACACCAAGAACAATAACTGTAAAGGTAACTGTATTAGCATCCACACCAACACAGGATATTGTTATTCCTTTTTATTATAAGCGTGCGCTGCAGTTTTGTTGTGTTGCATTTAAATTAACGCTCGAGCTCTTTAAATCAGGATGGATTCTGATTGGCTGTCAATGTTTTTATCGTTCATTTGCTGGAAAAAATCTTTCCAATGTTATCATTTCTCTGTGCTATTATAGTTGTGGTGCAGACTCTGGTATTCTTTTATAAATTTTGAATGATTTTTAGAGCTATATCTTCATCCTTGTCTCTATAGTTTTCGTCCTTGGTGTGGACGGGCCTTAAAAAATAAATTACAAACTTTTATATTATTTTTATTTTGCGCTCACCAATAAAATCACCCCACTTGTTTTAGAACGATTAATTCTTTAGAAATGTAGCTATTAATCTCCTCTGGTGAACAATCCTGTATTATTTCGCAGAAAAAGTAAATATCACATTGTGGCCGCCCGAGCACAATACTGATACTGATTTTTGTTATTGATTGCATGGAATGGTTGTAATGGATGTTCTGATCTCTCCTAGATGGTCCCCATTCAGATCCGCCCTTAGTTCAAGCCCCTGGACCCAATCCGATGGCCAACCGCATGCAGAATCCTGCTGGTATGGCACACTCACTAAATGTTCTGTAGTTTTGAACTTCCTTAAATAAATCCATATTTTTGTGTTTGTCTTTTTTTTGTGACTTTCGTTCTTACTCACCCGTGCAGGTATGAATCAGTTTGCCCAGGTAGGGATGCAGCAGCCAATGGGTCAAAGGTCAACGCCGCCCCTGCCGATGGGAACAAACCTCAATCAGGTAAACTCACTTGTGACCTGAAGGGGGACAACTGATTTAACTTTAAGTGTTTATATGGTGTCTTTTTTGTGTATTTTTAGATGAGTATGCAGGGAACACCTCGAATGGCTCAACCCAACGTACCCCAGTTACAAAACCAGTACATGCAGAACCAGTTTCCAGGCACGGGTGCCGGACTGGGCCAGGGTGTGGGTGGCCTGAACCAACCTGCAGGGCAGGGAGCCATACCACAGGTCAGCTATTAAAGCACATTCATATCATATTACTCAGTACAGTTTGATGTTTTTAATGCATCTAATGCTTTATTATGATCCGTCTTTTGGTGGTTATGAGTGTATAACAGTATTTCTCTTATAATCTCTTGTTAAAGACAATAAACATTGACTAACATGCTCAATTTTAAGAATAATTACTTTTTCATTGAGATTTAGCATAATTTGAGATTATTAAATTAGAATTGTCCCATTGAAACCTCCATGTTTCATGTTTCACCTCTTGTGTTTAGTGATGTTGTGTGTGATCTGCTAAACAAACATAAACAAACTCTGATGCATTATTTTGCTGTTATCACTGTAAAGCTGCTTTTAAACTATCTGTATTGTAAAAAGCGCTATATAAATAAGGGTGACCTATATTTATTTATATGTTCCAATATACATGGTTATACACAAATACACAAACATTTTAATACATGAGGTGACCCAAGTGAATTAATGAATGAGTTATTGAACTGATTCATTATAACTGATGGTTTGAAAGAACGGATTAGAGAGAGTATTGAAACAAGAAGCAGTCATGAAACCGTCTTCAGGAAACTTGTGATCACTGCAGTATTGATGATGTTATATCACCAGCAAAACTATCAGGAATATGTCGTAAATTATAAATGGATCGCCCAGCTCTTGATGTGTAGTAATACCACCCAGTTAACTCTGAGTTTTGTTTGTTGTCTTTATCCTCTCTCAGAATCAGATGCCCATTACTCCATCGCAGGCAGTCAGAAGTCCAGCAGCTCAAACTCAGTCTGCAGTCTCTGGCTCTGGAGCCGCTGCTGGCCCTCAGGGGCCTCCGTCCAACCTCCCTCCACCTGCTCCACAGCCTGGATTGCATGCGCACTGTCCTCCCTTACGCCAAAACTCCCCTTCTCCCGCACGCAGCCGCACCCCTACCCCTGCCCCGCACCAAACGCCCCCACAGTTGCCGGGTAACCAGACTCCCCAGCCCCACACCCCCACTTCTTCAACCACGATGGCCCCACCTGCAATGCAGCTGCCCTCGATGGCACAGGGGGTGGGCTCAGAAAAAAACAGTCAGCTACAGCAGCAATCACATGGGGGCGGAGCCGCTGGAGGCCCCCAAACAGGGCTAGCGTCATCTGTGCCTTCCCAGAACGCCCACGGGCTTTGTGCACACCCACGCACTCCTGTGAGTATCACAATCGAGAATGTTTTTGTTCAGGGTGTTTTTGCTTGTATCTTCACATCTTCTCATAGGTTGACTTGTATGTCACTGAAGAGCCTCCATTTATCATTTTTGTTTGGATCCGCTATTAATTTAGTGCCCTATGATTTCCGCGATGCGGAAAATGCGGACAAAATAGTGGATCCGGAATTTGGCTGAATTTGGATGAATAGATCGCATAGGGCTTTACAAAAATCGAATTGCAATATGGATGGTGTTTGTGAATGTATAACCTCAAAAAGACTGCTATTGAAATATTTATTCTGCGTGTCTCTGTGTGAATGAATGGCGCAGTTTTGTCTGCTACACACTTACTCAAACACTGCCGTAGGGATGGGACAATATGAAAATTTCTTATCACGATTATAGGGACCGAAATTATCGTGATTATCAATATTATCACGGTTTTGTTAAAACAAGATGAAAGTGTTAAAAAGAACTGATGCTCACACTGAAAACATTTTAACAAGTTTTATATTTAAGAATCAACAAACAACAAATAAAACAAGCAGCTCTATGCACTTTTTAAAGTAAGATTCTATTCTGTGGCATTTCCTTCGTTATAATGACCGTCGTCAATAGCAACATCCACAACGCACATCCATGTATCACAACGGACGCACACTCTCATTTCATTCAAATACAACTTGTCATCTTGCGTCTCCGTTTTTGATTGTATTGAAAATGAAATCGGAGTTGATTTATTGTTTACAGAATTTGATAATATTGTTGTGATCATCTTGTCTGGACGATTGTTTTGTACGCTGTACAAAATGGATTTAACAGGTAAGAATAGAGACATTAATCTCTATTAAATATGTCCCCGTAATTATGTGGTAAAAAGAAATCGGTGTTATAACTGTACAATGAATATACATTGAATATACATTATTATCTCTTAAATGTCATTCTGAATAGTCTTGTTTGAACTTGTTCGTTCGTCTTTGGCTCAAAGCCACTTGCTGCGAACTTTTCTTCGTGGAAGCTTCAAGTTTATTTCAAGTGAGTGAGATAAAATTATTTCAACTCAAAACAACATTTTGTGCCCAATTATTTCCCAGATGTAGTTTTAGTATTGAGGTCAAAGTTAAATTGCCTTGCGTTCGCTACAACAGTGGATGATGGTCTCAGGACGACTCGGCAGATTTGAAGTGTTTCCCTCTATTGCAGCGACTTTTTTTGTGCATGTTCTGCAGACAGGGTAACCATTCTTGATTACGTTTCTCTCAGGACTTTTGTAAATGCCAAAATATGACCACACCTCAGATTTGGTCGTCTTAAAAGGCTGAAAAATCTCCCGAACACGGTCACTGCCTTCCGCCATTCCTTCTCGAATAAAAAAAACCCAACATTGCGCGCCTGCGTCAGACTGTTGCTGGCTGGACAGGATTTATAGTGAGTTATTAAAATTGCGATAATCAAACACCGTTTTAATAATAATTGAATTTTAAACGATATTACTAACCGTCAGAACATTTTATAGTGAAACCGGTAATCGTCCCATCCCTACACTGCCGCTTGTGGTGTTTTCAGCGTCTGTCGTCTCACTATATAAGGACAGTCCACTTAAACTTCATCTTCAGATACACAAAGAAACTCAAGTCTTCACTAAAACTCCACAAAACAAAGGTTCTTAAAATGTATTAGTATTATACAGTAGAATGTACTTCTAAAAATAATAACCGTAATAATACAGTTTATTCAAACATTATTTTTAAATTTTTCACAGAATTCGCCCATGTTTTTATTTAAACTGTAAACCGTTGTTGTGCAAGACGTTGTTTGCAAAAATAAAAGTAATCGTTCAAATTTAATTTTATTACATTTTAAAAGATTATGGCAAAGGCCTGTTCACACCAATAACAATAACTATATAGTAGGGCTGTCAAGCGATTACATTTTTAATCGAATTAAGTACATGATGTGCCGATTAATTAATGTAATTAATCACACATCAAATTTGGCTAAGAAAAGATCATTTTAAAGTCATTATCTGATTCATTAAGGAATTAAGGCTATCTTTATGAATAGGTAATTGAATCACTGGTTCCACCCGATTGATTCACTCAAAACATGGATTCATTCAGAAGAGAAACACCACTGAGTTCTGCTCTGACTTTATAGGTAATATTTTAGTCGGCAAAACTGAGCAAAAACATACAACATCATGTCTAAAATATAACACTATATTAACTAATTCTTATTTATTAAACTGTTGTATAAAATCAATAACACATTTACACTCGTGCTATTCTGGACAGATTACCCTGCTTCATGTTCCTCACCAATCCAACTGTATGAAACTAATGTAAGATGAACAAAGTAGGTCTGGGGGGGCTGGTGCATTAAATGTGTTAAGTGCTAAATCATTTTACCATGTTATTTTTCCATAACTCATTTATTACATTAGTGTTAAATCAACAGCCCTATAAAGATAACTATAACAATATCTATATAAGCGTCTACACCAGCGGACGTTATCGTTCTGTTTATTCTAAGCATGCGCTGCAATTATATCGTCTGATGCTTTAAATGCTCAAGCTCTTTAAAGCTGGATGGATTCTAATTGGCTGTCAATTTTGTTCAGCAGCTGGTAAAATTTGTTGTGAAAGTGATTCCAACGATAGGGTTTCTCTGTGTCATTATAGTTGTGGACTGGTATTCTTTTAAATTTAGAATGATTCTTAAAACTAAGGGCCAGATTTGCTAACAGCTTACGCCATCTCAAACCCTCTTTTGGTGTTAAAAAACTACTGTCAGGAATAACTAAAGACACTTAGTGAAGAATTGGCACTGAAAAGGCATAGACAGGGTTATTTTTGCGGCTGACCTTATTTCATATGCATTTTTAGCAGTTTCCCTTTCAGATGCAAAATTTATGGGAGGAGAGTATTTAATGAGTCACGCAAGGTGATTTACTAAGGTTTGCGCTCGCCAATTTACTGGTATTTGCACCATTATTTACCTCCCAAAAAAAGCACGTCTCAAACCAGATGCTAACTTGCACAGATCTTGCTAGATTATGTTGGGAAGTAAAGTAACATGCACTTGCATTGTAGCTGATGACGTCGACATCATTAATTCAACGAAATGCATGTAGGGGATAACAGTGGTGAAGATTTGATAAGAGTGAGAGTGAGCGTGCCGCGTTATCATGCAGAGTGAATGTAATCAGAGCAGCAAATGAATGACCCGAACTCAGCTGTCTCCTCAAGACGTTTTGCGCGCAGCAGAGAAGCCACCTTCATGCAACATACAATGACAAGTGCCATTCAAGCTGGGAAGCTGTGGAACAATTGCTCTTAGATTAGATTTTGTTTGCTATTGGCTGTTCTCTTTTACTCGACTGATTTCTATTGACTTGTTCTAACATTTGTTTCTCTATTGATGTTGTTGTCTATTGATGCTCCTAAGATGTTGTTGTTTTTTTGGCTGTTCCTATTGACCTTTGTTTGTCATTGACTGTTCTCTCTTTCCTGCTGACTCGCTTCTTATTTTGGCTATTTGCTCTTAGGCCGTGTGTCCACCAAAGCGTTTTTTCACGCAGCTGGCGTAAAATGGCAATTGTTTTCAATGGGAGCGCCGCGTTTTTTTAAACGCCATGAGTGTAACGAGACATGGGGCGTGTATTTAACGCTCAAGTGCTGAGTGCACGGCGTTTTTTACTGGTCGCAGAGAGTTGAAAAATGTTCAACTTTGGGTAAAACGCTGCGCTCATCACTGTCACTTTTTACACAGCCGTCCAATCACAGTGGAGGAGGGGCGGGACAAATATCACACCGACCAACTGTCACAACATTCTACCTGTACAAAGATATCAACCAGCAGAGCTAACCGAACAAAATAGATGAAAAATACATTTTTAGTATGAAACAAATTATCTACGATATCAGTTACAAGTAAACTGTGCTGCGTATATTCTCTATCATAGCAACGAATCGTCTCAACTGAAAAAACGCAGCGCTGCCAAAACGCTCTCAAGCGCCCAGTGCTAGGTGTTTTCAGCAGAGCGCCTACCGTTTTCAGCCGGCTAAAAACGCTTTGGTGGACGCACGGCCTTACTCTACTCCTCCTTTGTTTTGTTCCCACCCTCAGCTGTCTCAGAAGTCGTCTCTGACTGCAGACGGTCAGGCCTCAACTCCTGCATCGGTCAGCAGTACTGATCCTAGCTCACAACTGACATCATCCGAGCCCACCGCCCCACTTGACCCCAAAACTGAGGTCAAGCAGGAAGAAGAGGATGAAAATGAGATGGAGGATAAGGCCTCAGGGAAAATGGCCGCCATAAAGACTGAGATTAAGACGGAGAAACCAGAGGTTAGCAGTAAAACACAATTACATCTAAAACAAAAATAATTTTTTACATCTTTTAAATCCGAGACATTCGGATGACAGATTCATTCCCTAACCTTATTTTGATTGGTCTGCTAGATAAAGAAGGAGGAACCTGCAGGTGATGAATGCAAGACAGAACCAATGGAAACATCGACTGGGTCGACAGCTGAGGACAAGAAGCCGGAGGTCAAAACCGAACCCAAAGAGGAAGAGACTGCGGGCGCGAACAGCACTCCCACAAACACACAAAGCAAGAAGAAAGGTAAAACAAACTCGTCCACACATTCGTAGATACTTTTGTTTTAGGGTAAATCTTTCATCCTTAAAGGTCATGTGACTATTCTATGTTAAAATACCTTTGCAAGTGTAATGTGCTGAGAAAACCGTATGCAAGCCTGTAAATGTGGTGCTCTCGAAACATTGTCATTTATAGGCAAGTTTATTTATATAGCACATTTCATACACTATGGCAATTCAAAGTGCTTTTCATATAAAGGAATAAAAATAATCACAAAATAAAAGCAAGGATAAAACAGTTATTCAAAATGCTTTACATAGAAAGGAATTAAAATCATCACATTATGGCAATTCAAGGAGATTTGCATAGAAAATAAACGAAATAAAAGCAAGGGAAATTAAAACGGTAATAAAAGGAATCTTATTTTGCATATAGTTTTAATCTGACACTGTGTCTGTGGTGTTTATTCGGCGCGCCTAAGAATTCCATTTGACGTCTCAGATGGACCCGATTTTTCCCTAAAATCGGACAGGAGGAGCTCTAGGACTGACTCACGGGGTAACCTCGGGTTCAGTGCCCCATCAGTCCGCACCCCAAAAAACCCATTTGTTCGGAAGCTCTAGGAATGGAGTCGATCCAGTCTGCACCCCAAATATATATATATATAAATATAAATATATATATATATATAAAAATAAATTATTATTATTATTACACACCAGTATATTTATGTATGTGTAATTTTTTTGTCTAATTTCCGAATAATTTTGCTTTAAATCAAACTGTGTAATGTTGTGATAGCTGGTTTATTTGGTTCATTGCTTATATCTCTTAAACAAACTTTTAAAAAGTACATATGGGAAAATACGTCTGGATCCAAGGCCTCGCTCATTGGTGTGAGTTTGGGGTGGGACTTTCTGTTTCTTGACTACCTCTTATACAGGGGGCTGTTTGGGAAATGTTTTTTTTTTTTATTCTGTTTGGTGAAACTAGTGGCACAGAAATCATATGCTCCACCTTTAAGGATCCTACAGACGTTCTTATATAATTTGCATAAATTCATTAACCAAAGCATCTTACAAAAAGGGAAAACACCACACAAGAATTGCTATTGTAATAAATTTTATATGGTGTTAAAACTATGGAAAAACATCAGGTCTCATTGCATGAAATCTACTAATTCTGATCTAGAATCAGCAGGTGCTTGTTCATATTCCTTTTTCGCAGTTTAATATGAAGGACAAACACTGCTTTGAAATCAGTACTTATGATTTTCATATGAATATGTAACTGATTCCTGACTCTGCTGCTTCCTTCATTTCCTTCCTCTCCATCAGTCTTTAAGCCCGACGAGCTCCGCCAGGCTTTAATGCCCACTCTGGAAGCTCTGTACAGACAGGACCCAGAGTCGCTGCCCTTCCGGCAGCCGGTGGACCCCCAGTTACTGGGAATACCCGTACGTATTCGAACTAGTAACAAAACTAACCTGGTAAGGGCCTGCGCTGGCACGCATTATGCTACAAACAACCTAGCACTTTTCAGTTCTAGTTTCATTACTTTTATTTATTTTTTTTACCTTTACTCCTCTCTTCCTCTTCTGCCTTCTTTTGTGTCTTGTGTGTGTGGATGTGAGAGAGACGTTGCAAGCTTGCTTTTGTAGCGTTTCTGTCAGAAAAAAAAGAGTGAAAAATAAGGCAGAGCAGACTATGAACATCTGTTCTTGCGGTTGATGTGTCTTCATCCCGTAAAAAAGACCTAAAACCTTAAAGCTGATGTTTGTAATTCTTTTCACATTAAAATTTTAGATTAATGTGCTGATGTGACTTAAGCCATTTTTGACCATCCAACAGCACAACTTTGATTGCACCAATGGTGTGAGGTTGGGGTGGGACTAATTTGTTTTTTTGGGAACCAGTGGCTGACAGGATGTTTGGGTAACTTTTTTTTTTAATCCAATGGTGATGTTAATGCTGCAAATATTACTGACTTAAGCTTTTAATTTTGTTTTATTTGAGCAATTTACTGAGGAATTTTATGTAAATATACTGAAACGGTGAAAATGAACTGGCACTTTGAACTAGTTTGTTTTGATCTTATTCCTCAAATTGGCAATAAGTCTTGCTGGTTGTTTGGCATCAACAAAATGAAACCGCTCTGAATGATCTCATAAACTGTACTGGCCTTATTGTCTTTGTTCGTTTAGTATATTTTTTTTTAGCTGTCATCTGCTTAAACTCCATGTAGCTCATTATTTTAACCTGAGCTTTAATCCATCACATTTGTTTTATTTTGCCACATAAAAGCCTCATGCTAAGTCTACCATCAATCCCCAGAGTTATGGCCAATTTTCTATTTATTTTTTGGCTATAACCAGCATAGCAGATTAAAATGTATACACTGATCAAGTACAATTGGCTTTCATTTGTGTTAAATAGACACAAATGTTTAGTGTCATGTGTTGCATGATGGGATCACTTGACTGAAAATTAGTTTCCTGTTATTCTGGTTATTTTGCTGCTTTAGCAGTGATTTGATGAAATGATGCACTGGCTCCATTTAAGGTATGACAAGCAAACATTACAGACAAAGAGAGTGATGTTTGACCTAAAAATTGAACTTTCGGCACTATCTTGCAGTTAGCCATCCCACCACTGCCACCAAATATCACCAAAAATACCAAATCAATTTGAACAAAATGTCTATAAAAATCCTCATCCAGTTATCACAGACAACTAAAAAAGTTGGACATTTATTGGTCAAAAGGTGTAGGAACCCTGAAAATAAAATAACTCAATAATTTTCATGTCTAACTTCAAAGTGCTTATAATGATTCTGGGTTTATTCACTCTCTTCACTGGTATCAGATCAGTGTTTGTTCATGTATGTTTGTTTGAAACACCTGTTTGTCCTGCCATTGGTGTCGCCCCCATCGCGTCAGTTTGAAGGACTCGAGGGTTGTGTGGGCATAGATCTTTTGAAATGAACCAAAACCTCAAAGTAAATTGCTGTAAAACTCAAGTTTTTATTAGCATTCATTTAAAAAAATCCTCTTTGTGGCACACAACCTGAATACTGTGGGGTCGACACCTTGAAGGAATGTATTTTTACTGTGTCTTTGATGATTTGTGCTGTTGGACTGTAAAGAAGGGAGTCCTGCTGTGCCTTGTCGTGTAAACGCTCATAGCTGCGCTAATGTAATTTAATGTGTCTGTGACGATATCACCTCGCTTGTACTCACCTCAGCTTACTGTACCCTAAACGCTAACCCTGCCAACATCAACCCCTAGAAAGCCTGTTTGTTTGGCGAAATGGATTAATTTTTCATCCAGGCTATCCTCCAGATGTGAAATGAATACACCAAACTTGGATTTAAAATTAATAAACTTTTACTTAAAACTAAAAATGATGACAGAACAATGAATTACTTTCCTAATGGTTACAGGGTGAATCTCATGAAGAAATGCCCAGATCATATTTCACCCCAAAATCAAAAGAAAAACAATAAATTATATTTAGCAATATAATATAAAATACATATAATATAAAAACAAAATATATATACAATATAAAAACAATATAATTATAATTATATTTATATTTAAATTATATAAGTAAATAAAGTTTATTTTTGATATATATATATATATATATATATATATAATTTCATTTATTTAATTTTATTTACTTTTTTAAAGAATTTATATTTATTTATTGAGACAAGCACATCTGTCTTAATTTTTTAATCTATATTAATAATAATATGATACATTGTTACCATAATAATAATAATTATTATTTAAAATCATATATTTTTTACTGCGAATCAATTAAATACTTACAATTTAAGTAATAAGTCATTACCTCTGGGGGAGTTCAATTGTCATTTAATACAATGATACTAAATTAAATTGTCATGAAAATAAAGAAGTCTTAAAAATGTGCTTAATTTTCTTTACGCAAAATATAATTTTCCAGGCATTTCTTGACATTTTCAATCCGATTCAAACTACTATCTGACCATATTATGTTCAAATATCTTTACCCACCCCAGTTCGTCTGCCATCGCTGGCGCTGGCCCGGATTTGTTTGTGTTTTTCTGTGTGTGTGTGGGAGAACGGGAGATAAATAGGGTACAGATTTGAGTGAGGCAGTGGGAGTCTGTTACGTTTTTCTCTGTTTGTGCATGTGAACCTCTTCTACAGCGCTCAACATTGTCCCCCTGCACCCTCTTCTCTCCCCCGATTCTCAACCCGCTGGGCCACCATCCATCGCTCCGTCTGACTGGAACTTGATTTCATCTCATGATGATAATGACAATCATGGCCTTCATCCTTCATGCTGCTTACTGTGATCTGGACTCCATCCTCCAGGACTACTTCGACATAGTAAAAAACCCGATGGACTTGTCCACTATCAAGCGAAAGCTGGACACGGGTCAGTACCAGGAGCCCTGGCAGTACGTGGACGACGTGTGGCTGATGTTCAATAACGCCTGGCTATATAACAGGAAGACGTCACGGGTGTATAAATACTGCTCCAAACTGGCCGAGGTGTTTGAACAGGAAATAGACCCCGTTATGCAGGAAATGGGGTACTGCTGTGGAAGGAAGGTGAGCCGTGTGTGTGTCTGTGCATCACAGTTTTTTTGATGCACATTAATTAGCATTAAGGCTAATAATTATTATTTTTTGGCATTATTATTATTGTTATGTTAAATGCTTAATATTATCATTATTAATGTAATATACTACTATTTAATACTAAATTGAATAATGTAATTTCTTATTATTATGAAATATACATTGATTCTTCCAGCAAGCAGTTTAGTTAATACTTACCATAAATGTATGTTAAAAGCATTATTATGTGATTATAAATACTTACTATTCTTATTAATTAATAAGATTATAATACACTATCATATAATACCAAACTTATTTAATAATAGACCTATTATCATTAAGTAATTAATTAACATACAATGATTCTTCCTTAATGCATGTTAAATATGTACTATATTATTATAAATTGGTACTATTTTATTAGTCTGACCAAAAAATTGGAATATTGCAACCGCACTCTTTCTCCTTTCTTTGAACCCCTTTATCCCTCTTTTTCCATTTCTCAGTTAATATTGGAATATTGCAACCGCACTCTTTCTCTTTCTTTGAACCCCTTTATCCCTCTTTTTCCATCTCTCAGTTGGAGTTTTCTCCTCAAACTCTATGCTGCTATGGCAAACAGCTGTGCACCATCCCCCGAGACGCTGCGTACTTCAGTTACCAGAACAGGTCAGTATTATATACACTATATTCACACTAAATGCAAAATCACTCACACCCTTTTCTTAACTCAATATTTGAATGGCTATACTGCATAGCATTATCAAATATATTAGAGTAAGAATAACAACTTTAAAGTTCAAAGTGACTTAAATTGGGTCTATAATTGTACATACAAACTGAAGAAAGTTATTATATTCATAAGAATAGTTATATGTGGATGTGACCTTATGGGTAATTTACTGACCTCATCACGCAGACCATCACACATTTGCATTTCAGCCTAAAATCAATTTCATGTGAAGCAGCCCAGCGGTAGAAGGAAGTTTTATGAAAGCTGTTGGTTTTCTGAACACTATAATAAACACTTTAAGACACACATATTCAGATTTGATAGATGATGTGTTTTTGTATGTTAAAAGATTCAGGTGAGTGGTTTAAAGTGGTGAGAGGTGTGCTTTGTGAAAATGTAAATGCTGTTCTGCTGTGAGCACATATTTCCCACATCAGGGTATTGTTGAATTTCAGGCCTCTTGATTTGACTTTCGGTGGCAAAATAGACCACATTTCACATCTCTGCTCTTTTTCTGATTTTAAATGGCCATTTTAAAGAGGGTCTGCATTTTTGTCTCCAATTCTGTTTTGAGGTTTTCGTTGATGTTCTTGCGGTTAAGTTTCATTGGCAGGTGTGTTGGCAAGTATTTGTGTTGATTACCTCAGTTGGTAGTTACGAACACAAAAAACAAAGTGCTAATAAGAAGGATGCACTTCCTCTAATGTGTTAGTGAAAATCATTGCCAATTTTCTGACTTACATCATATTAGTCTTTGCCAGGCGATTAAGAGTTTTGTGGTTAATATCTTTCACCAGAATTACAGGTTTCAGCATAAACAAATATATGTATTTATATTAAATTCATTTGGCTACTTTAGAGTTAATATTTACATTTACATTTGATCATTTAGCAGACGCTTTTATCCAAAGCGACTTACAACTGAGGACTAAAGCAAGCGAGTCATCGTGAAGAGGCAAGAACAACGCTAGAAGTGCTCAAAATACAAAGTTCAGGCATTGCTCACATAAACGGGATAGTGTTATATAATTTATTATTATTTTTAGTAAAACATTGAAAATGTTATTTAACAACAATTACATTGTAATAAGCTTTTATTTATATATATATATATTTTAATAATAATAAAAAGATTAATTTAACATTATATTATTACATCTGGATTTGTTATTAAAATGGTGCACAATATTGTTACATTAAAAATAAAAGGCTGTAATGTAACAACACTGTTATTATTATGTAATTGCATTGCCTTTTATCCTGCATTTAAATAAATAAATTTGTATAATGATCATGTCAAATCTCAATGGTCTTTATGCTAAATATCCTTTTTTATAGTGATTTTTAGGGCATCATGTGATCTGGAGATGTTTATGAGATTGACACAAAGTATACTATTTAAATTTCTGAAAATTGGCTAGGAGATCTTTCACAAGAGTTCATGCTGCCAACTTCAGGGTGTACTAACTGTTCATCTGTCACACATTTTGTTTTGGTAATGAATCTTGGGACCCTCTTTAAAATGCACTGGAAGGATGATGGGTCTCTGTTGCTCCTGTTCTCATTCTTTTCATTCACTCTGTCCATTGTTGTCCCTCGCTCCTCTGGGCATCACGGTTGTTTTGGAGCTCAGTGGACGTGAGGGAAGACCGTCTTTGCTTTGCCTCTGCTTCCTGCTCTCTCTCTTTTGGTTTCATTTACTTCTACATCTGACCCACCCCTCCACCTGTCCAACACTTAGCTCTTTGTCCCTCATAACGGTTTTGTTTCTCACACTTTTTTAAAATATTCATTCTGCCCTCCTCCTCCCCCCTTTCTCTCCCTCCTTTTTAACGCTTGTGATGTCTGCATTGGCCTGCTTTGATGTGACCAATCATCCGCTCCGAAATTTACACGCAACCAATCAATCAATCTGCCCACACAAAATCCCTGCTTCATGATTGGCTGCTCCCGGCGACGAACCTGCCTTCTCCTGTGTGTGCCTGTCTCCTGGCCTGCCCTGCCCTGATTGGTGCCTGCTTCCACGTGCCCTCACTGTGATTGGCTGTGCTCTTGGCGAACGGTCTAGTTCACCCAAATATGGGCTTCTTGCTGACAGGTACCACTTCTGTGAGAAGTGTTTCAACGAAATCCAGGGGGAGAATGTATCCCTGGGGGACGATCCAACCCAGCCTCAAACGTGAGTAACCCATCTACGTATCAAAGTTTGTGATTCGATCTTCTGCTTCATTGTTATTGCCATGATGTTATTCCTAGGGCTGGGCGATATGGCCAAAAAATCATATCTCTGTATTTTTTGGTTAAATGGCGATATACGATATATATCTCGGTACTTTCTATTTAAAAAACATTTTTTTAAATAAATACAGATTTTCTTTATTTCACATCCTGCCCAATGATATCCTACAAACAATATATTTTGATATTGAAGGATATGGAAACAAATATAGTGAATGTAGGCTATGCAATATACAGTATTATGTGCAAAAAGGTGGTTAAAATCACATTACATTTTAACATTGTAACATTAAAATCTAAAAACTAAATTCTCGAACAACAAATATTTTAGCAATATGTTTATTTTAGTTAGAATTATTGCGCTACTATTCTATTGTGCTCCATCTGATTGGCGCGCATGGTCATTCACGGAAGCCTGAATTTTAGCGTATTCACTTGCTGATTGACTTTCTAACATTTACAGATGGGGAATATACCTGTGAAATAAGTTAAGCACTGAGAAAAGCACCACATCTCAAACGCATTAAACAGCGCAAGTATTTATCTGTCAGTCAGCAACAATATCTGACAGGGCAAGCTGTTTAACAACTTTATCTTACCAGTTATTTTGAAGCCCTTCATATAAGCTTGTGTCATGTTTAGGACATATTGTACTTTGTACTTTCACTGCAGAAGCTCACACTGCGTCCTAAGCTATTTTTCAGATGTGCTCGTATCAAACTACTGTATTGATATAAACGGTATTGCCTCATTCCATATCGTTTTAAAAAAATATATCAAAAAAATAAATCGATAAATCGTACAAACTTAATATACCGCCCAGCCCTAGTTATTCCTCAGTATCTCATACGGTTGAGCATTTGATCAGTGATTCTCATGACCCACTCGATTGGGCGACTTCCTCTTCTCTGTCTCTCGTTTTCTCTTCTAAGGTCCATCAATAAAGATCAGTTTCAAAGGAAAAAGAATGACACCCTCGACCCCGAACTGTATGTTTGCTTTTCACATATTTCATCGCTCCGAATGTCTCAACTCAAGTTTGCTTGTAGTCATGGCGTGGATTTGTTGTCGTCGTCTGACCTTTGTTTCCGCTCCTCTTCCTCAGACTGATGGAATGTTCCGACTGTGGTCGAAAAATGCATCAGATATGCGTTCTGCACAATGAGACTATTTGGCCAGCAGGGTGAACTACTTTTATTTTACTCTTTTTACTTCAAAATAGGGCTAAAAAAAACTCTTAATAAATGGAGTCAACAAATGGTCAGTGAATGTAAGGCTTTCAAAAAAAAAAAAGTTTACAACTTAATATAAAGTCAGCCTTTTTAATTTATGTATAGAGGAAATAATATCAGCATAACCAGAGATCTGATTTTCAAATATATCCCTCTCTCCCTTAATCCCATCCATTCAGGTTTGTTTGTGGAGGCTGTCTGAAAAAAGCCAATGCAACAAGGAAGGAGAATAAATACTGTGCAAAGAGTAAGTGGGAGCTTTAAAAATCTGCAATCCCCAAAATTGTTTTTGCTTATAGAATGCCATTCTTGACCAATCAATTGGCAGATCTTGAGTGTGATTTATAGGGATCTCCCAGTCACGTGACCCCTAGCCGCGTGTCAGCCATTTTGACGGAATACATCCGTCAGCTACTCAGTGGCAATGGATCTATTATTAGGGGTGGGCCACTTCTAATAATAGATCCATTGCCGTCGGTAATATATATTACTAGTATATTATTATACTAATAATATAATTACAGAAAAACGTTTTGACATTGGGCTACAGTGTGTTAGGTAAATGCATTTACCAGTAACGTTACTGACTCTGAAGCTAACTGAGCAATTCCACGGCTCTCTTCTCTACTCTTTACTACTACTTTAATACTGTTTCTAGCTAATGTTGGTTTCACTGCTACAAAAAAAACGTAGAAAAATGTAGTCAACCCATACACCATTAGAACCGTGTACATTTTTTTTCATTGGTTGTTGTGTTAAATCTTACCAAGATACAATAGTGCTATTTTCTGATTGGCTATTGTGTAGCTCGACGAACAACACCAGAGGAGACGCGCTTGATTCCTGCCGGTTCCACAGTGAGAGCGGCGCGGCCAGAGTTTTGGGCGCTGCGGCATATTAAATATATTACAAATAGTTTTTCAGCGTGAGAAATACAGTGTGTGGCGGGAGAGCGTGACAAAAGACCGAAATGAGTGACACCTGAGAGCCCTGTTATGTTATGCTGAATGGTAGTGTGCATACACACATTGCGGATTTCTATTGCAACAGTGGATTTATAACATTTGATCTCGAACTCCGAGAAATCATTCATTAGCCTTCGAGGGGACAACTTACCTGATCCAAAATGAAGAGTGCAAAGCTGTGTTGAGTTGGAAGCCAAACAGTAACACCGCCATCAGCGTTTTGCCTGTTTATTGCCGCCAACCACTTGTTTCTCCGTTTTGTTTCTTTTGGGATACGGTATAAAGATATTCCTTTTAGTATTATCATGTATCTGATCGCATCCAATTGCACAGCATCGCTCGGGCATGATAGAAATATTTTGCGACGAGCTGTATTATCACCGGCGGTATAGCATTTTCTATTCCGTCAAAATGGCTGCTCCAAATGGCGTGACGTCACGCGGGACGTCCCTATACCAGATTTTCATGCTGTACTATAAAATGATATATTAGTAATTAGTATTTTTAACTCCCTGCTCAACTTTCTCTTTATCCCAGGGCTTCCTCAGACAAAGCTTGGTAACTACCTGGAGACACGAGTGAACGACTATCTGAAGCGTCATACTCATCCAGAATCTGGTGATGTCACCATCCGTGTGGTCCACGTCTCTGATAAAGTAGTGGAGGTCAAACCTGGCATGAAGTCCAGGTGAGGGAAAGTGCAGAGTTTTATGTTGCTTCTTTTAAAGGGGTCATATAATGGTACATGCACTTTTACAAGTTGATTGTACTGCAATGTGTGTTGGCAGTGCCTGTACACAACCATCATATAATGATAAAAATACATCCGGTGTTTATGTTTTAATCTCCTTATATGTATTCCCCTTTCTCAAATCGAGCCGTTTCACCGTGCGACGTCACACGGCGCATGACGCCCCTCCCACGGTTGTTGCTCCCACGTCCAAGCAATTGTGTTGTTCTGTTCTTGGGTGCAATAACAAACACAGAAATCATTTTGATGTTCCTAAATTTGAACCGCTGAAGACGCAGTGGCTGAGTTTTGTTTACGATGGGAATATTCCCCACGATCAACGTAAATGCGTTCATGTTTGCGCGAATCATTTCTCATCAGACTGCTTTTTAAACGAGGGTCAGTATAAAGCTGGTTTTGCTAAGAAGCTGCTCCTGAAAAAGGAATCGGTACCAACTATTCGTGTTCCTGCTGCACCTCCAGAAGAAGTGAGTATAACCTTTTACGATACATATTAATCTTTGCAAATCGCTTGCACGCTTCACGATGAATGCGGCTAATGTTTACACTCAGGGTAGATTACGGCATGTATTCTATGTAACGTTCTCAATATAATTCATAATCCCACGTTTATAATGAACAATGCGTTATGGTTATTGTGTTATTAAAATCTGTGTACGCAGGTGTTACAGTTAACGTGCTAACACTAAGTAAAACATAAAACATTTTCGTACTGCACTAAACATACAACAAATTCTTAGGTATCCTTCAACTACTGCTAGAATCATTACTGACATGACAGGACATGTTTCAGTCACGATAGTTGTACCGAACATTGAGTAACTTTACGCATCACTGACAAGCCTACATTTACCAAAAAAAAGTTTTTCAACATAAATCTGTCAACGAACTAACCTATAACTTACAGTAAACACATAGCGTTTGTATCCCACTACTCTACCCTGACAGTACGTACAATAGATCAAAGTGACATTACGTTAACCAACCATTCAGAAACGTCCTGTTCGAGCCTTAATGGTCGAACTTCTTCGGGGCCGTCATCTTGTTCCGGGTCCGACTCCGGTTCAAATTGGTATGGCAACACTACAGATGTGTCCTCAGAGACTCCCGCTGCCATTCTTTCGCCAAAATATAACATCAACTATTGTCAAGGCAACACTCCACGCGCGTTGTGTCAAAAACGCCCCAAAGAACAGAGGGGCGGAGTCAGCAAGCTCATTATCATTTAAAGACATATACACTGAAACGGCGTGCTGAAAACAGAGCTGTTTTTGAGCAGGTAAAATTAGAGTTTTCTTATAATACTAATAAGAATTTTTAATAAAAGTATATTACAAAGTTTTCATTTAGACCCTAAAGATTCATATGAACTTGTACAAAAATGGCATTATATGACCCCTTTAAGGTTTTGGAATTTGGAACTGTTTGCTTGATTTCATGTGATTTGTATTATACTTGTGATTATTATGAAACATAACAATGTTCCATAACCTTACATGAAGTAATACACTTGTTCACACGATGATTTTGTCATTGAAGGTCTTCAAGTTGCTGTATTGTTGGTTGTAGTAGGTATTTATACTACTGAATGCCCTAACCAGTGTTATTTTAGTATAATTTATGTACTATTATTGTATTTATTAATATTTTTAATTTGCTTTTAGTTTTAGATTTTCAATTTTAGTTGAGGTTTTAGTCATTTTATTCTGTGCTTTTGTTTTCACTTGATTAGATTTCGTAATATTTCTTAGTTTTTATTTATTTTTATTTGTTTATTTCAGGCCACATTTCTTTAAGTTGAATTTTTTTTTTCATTTAATGTTTATTTCAGCTTTATTTGAATTAACAAAACCCTGTTTTTTTTAGTTAACAAAAACAACTCTTCATCTTTGAACGTTATTGGACTACAATAGCTTTTGAAAATCTAGTCATAGGTGGGGTACACATTGCCTGTAATAAAAAAAATATATATATATATTTTGACAAGAAATCAGTTTGAGAGGAAAGTGCTTGTAAAAAAACCCCACTGCATCATGAAAAAAATGACCGACTATCAATGCATGAATCAAACTCTTGTAAGGCCCATGATTTTTGTAAAGCTTAACATCTTTGCTTGCACTCAAATGTCTCAGAGGAGGCAGGTCACTATTACACTCTTTTTCTTTTTTTATCTTGTTTTAATTATTTTAACTTGGACACAACTACCTTGCATTGCCATCATTAAAATTGAATGACTTCAGAATGCTTTGACTTTTTCAAATCATTTCTAAACTAAAGGCCTTTAGGCAGATGAAAAAACAACATTGCAATACCCAAGTTTGTATAGTATATGGATAGAAAGTGGATTAAAGCATGGATCTTTGATTCAGTAACTGTAAAAAATTATAAATATTCATGCTTGCTTAATTAAAAATTCCAGAGACCTCATTCCTTTATGGTAGTGTCTTTTCATAAATTATCTTTTTAATAGTCACCATGAAAAGATCTAAAACATGTACTGTCTTTCTATTACAGGTTTGTTGATAGTGGCGAGATGTCAGAGTCATTCCCGTACAGGACAAAAGCTCTGTTTGCATTTGAGGATATTGACGGAACAGATGTCTGCTTCTTTGGAATGCACGTGCAAGAATACGGCTCCGACTGCCCTCAGCCCAATCAAAGGTTAAAAAAACACACAGGCATACACTGAATCTTCTCTCATGTGCACATGGATAGCATTACAAAGGGGTCTGAGAAACTCAAGTAACTTTGCGATTGATATCCTCTGTCTTTCTCTCTCCATGCAGACGTGTGTACATCTCCTATCTAGACAGTGTGCACTTTTTCCAACCCCGTCACCTGAGAACAGGAGTCTATCATGAGATCCTCATTGGATACTTGGAGTACGTTAAAAAAATGGGGTTTGTCACTGGCCACATCTGGGCTTGCCCACCAAGCGAGGGTGACGACTACATCTTCCACTGCCATCCATCGGATCAGAAGATTCCCAAACCTAAACGCTTACAAGAGTGGTACAAGAAAATGCTTGACAAAGCAGTATCTGAGAGAATTGTACATGACTACAAGGTACTGTAACAGCTGTACTTCTGATTGACAATAAAATAAGTTTATACTTGAGTCAGCATACTGCACAACAATAGTCTTTTCCTTCTAGCCATTTACTAAATACTGCATGCTTCTCCTCACCTAGGACATTTTCAAGCAGGCAACAGAGGATCGTCTGACCAGTGCGAAGGAGCTCCCATATTTTGAAGGTGATTTTTGGCCTAATGTGTTGGAGGAAAGTATTAAAGAGCTGGAACAGGAGGAGGAAGAACGGAAGAGAGAGGAGAACAACACCTCTAGTGAAAGCATTGATGTAAGTGATTGACCAAATTTGTAACCTGTACTCAAGTGCCAAAGGAAAATATTTTTTGGGCATAACATTTCTACCATCAACAAACTAAGTAACTTTTAAAGTTTCTAGAGAAACTGAGCAACTGAGCACATCCTTTGGGTTTTTTAGCCAGCTACTATCCTCACTTGTTTTTGACTAGATGGTAGAGTTCATTCTGGTGGAGCTGCTTTAACACTTAAAGGTGCAGTGTGTGACTTTTAGCGACACCTAGCGGTTCGGTTGCGAGTTTACACTAAGGGCTCAGCCCACCGCTCACC
Organism: Siphateles boraxobius; assembly: GCF_051911475.1. NCBI lineage: Eukaryota > Metazoa > Chordata > Actinopteri > Cypriniformes > Leuciscidae > Siphateles > Siphateles boraxobius. The sequence goes on from NW_027509193.1 coordinate 8,132,346, forward strand.
CCTCCAAACGGGACAAACATCGTCGTCTGAGACGGCAGAGAATAGCCAGAGTAAACCAAGTCTCTGTACCACAGTCCATTATAAACCATATCATGGATAAAGTTTACAAAGCCATAGTCAGGTGAGGATCAAGGGTCTTAATACGTAATATAATAATAGTAATTAGTTGATTGTCTCACGAACGTAACCAGCACATTTCTCCCCACATAGCAAACCCATAATACAGCGAGGGAGAAGAACCACATGAAACTATGCAACTATATATTTTTTCTAACAGGGTAGTAAAAGTTTAGCTGGCTAATATGAGCTGTTACTGTGGCGGAGCTGGTTAAAGCGTTAAGCCTTGTTTATACTGGACGCGTCCGCATGAGCCCAAAGGTGCGTGCGGCAAAAATAACGTGATTGTAACAGCGTGCGCACCTCCGCATCCCCTAGACACCATTTACTACACACAATAGGCTTTTTTTCTCTGATTTTGAAAAATCTTCGCGATCGACTTAAAATGCTTCCAAGATCGACGGGTTGGTGATTCCTGTAACGTTACTGTTTTACGGTCAATGACAAGAGTACTAATCAGCTGTCTCACAAACGTGCAGCACATTTATCCCCACATAGCAAAGCCATTACACAGCGAGGGAGAAGAACTAAGTTACATGAAAGAATCCAACTACATATTTTACACCACTGACAAGGGAAAAGTCACTACTCACGGTTAGGGATGCTCCGATCGATCGGACGCCGATCATGATCGGCCGATATTGGCTAAAAATAGATTGATCGGCGAACCCCAAAAGCGCAGATCAAAAAAGCCGATCACGTGGCGTAAATTACTCGCGCGACTTTTTCCCACCTGCATGCGTGGTGCACGGGCACACAACAGCCGAGTGGAGGTTGGTAGTGGCAACATGAGTTCTCCTTCACCGGAACGAATAGGGAGTCTCCCAACGGATTGAAGCGCGCGTCCGAGTGAAGACCGTGCACCGCGCGAGCCACAACAGAACGCGGTATCTGCGCCACTGATCGATACGGCAACGAGCACTTTGATCACTTGATAAAAAAAAAAAACATTTCAGTGCTAGATCGCCTCATTTAACTAATGAACAAAATGAATGCTCTGAGTTAACTGGAGATGTTTTTATTTATTTGTATTGGTACATTCGTGCAGCGAGATGTTTCAAAAGTGGTGGTGGTATTTTTATTTTTTTTGATCTGACGTAGTTGGTTCCTCAACTACAACAGATTCAGATTCAGATTATTTTATTTAATGCCATGTCAGCATTCAAAGCTATTTTCATGGCAAAAATTCAATTATAAAATACAAATATCATATAAATACAATAAAACAAAACAAATATAAACAAGAAGTCATTTTATACAATATATATATTTAAAACTCCAAAACCTTTTCAGGCATAATCTCATTAAATATGTCCTTTAATGAAGTAACTTCATAAAAGAGCATTCTGCTCAACTACATCAGACGTTCATATTAATAACAGAAAAAAACTTGCCATAGTTTTGTCCTTTTATCAGTAGCCAGTTTTGGTCTAACAAGTTGTACATTTTGTTGCCAATTAGTAAATGTAGTGGGTGTATTAAGAGGCTACAATTTCCAAACATGCCTAAGTGTAACTTGATCCCCTCCCATTAGGCTGATCTGATGTGTGTTGGTCTGCCTGAACCCTCTTTGTTTGGAATAATTTAATGTTACTCTGCCTTATTTGGGAAAGCTGGCCTACAGTAGCCTTACGACATCTCATTTTATAAATACAATTAAATAAACACATTTCTACAAATGGTGCAAACTCTGCTAGATTTTAGTTAAAAGATTCCCATTCCCCTGCCATTCTGTGATCGGCAGTGATCGGCAATCGGCAGATCATGATTTTGGTGATCGGTAATCGGTGATCGGCCCCAAAAATGCTGATTGGAGCATCTCTACTCACGGTGTTTATGGCTAGCTTCTAGCTTTCTGCGGCTTCTCTTTCAAGGTAGTGACGAAACGCGTTCTGTAACGCTGTTTGTTCGCTGTCGGCTACGGTAGAAACATGACGTCACAATATGTCGACCTTCATAGAAGGGGATTCCCGCGCCCATGTAGATATAAATGCCTCATTCTAAGGTAATAAAAACATTACGGTTTATTAAGTAAGTTCTTTATACACCACTGAACACATAGTTATGGATGTCATATTGCATTTCTGTTAATAGATACTCAAAATTTTTACACATTGCACCTTTAATATTTATTTTTAAAACTTAACTGTTATAAGTTAACTGTTATATATAACTGTTAATGTAATGCTTAATATTAATGTCTTTTGATCATCTAGGCAACCAATGGAGACAGCAAGAATGCCAAAAAAAAGAACAGCAAGAAGACTAGCAAAAACAAAGGCAGCTTGAGCCGATCCAATAAAAAGAAACCAGGCATGCCAAATGTCTCTAATGATCTATCCCAAAAACTCTATGCCACAATGGAGAAACACAAAGAGGTATGTAGCTCCCACAAACATTTGAAGCATTTGTCATTACATGTTTGGGCCAAACTCACAAATGTCAACACTCTGCTTGATTTCAAGGTTTTCTTTGTTATTCGACTCATTGCTGGCCCTTCTGCCAATTCCCTTCCACCCATTTTGGACCCTGACCCCCTGATGGCCTGTGATCTGATGGACGGACGAGATGCTTTCCTAACAATTGCACGAGACAAGCACCTTGAATTCAGCTCGCTGAGGCGGGGCAAATGGAGCACCATGTGTATGCTAGTAGAACTGCACAATCAGAGCCAGGACCGCTTTGTCTACACCTGCAATGAATGCAAGCACCACGTTGAGACACGTTTCCACTGCACTGTTTGTGAGGTAAGAAATGTCAGCTGGGATTGTACTTTGATTGTCAGTGAAGAGGTTTCAAAAAAATACTGCATTAAGGAACTTTGATGTTCGATAAAACTGCAATTTTTTTAACTATCTTTTTTTTCCTTTTATAGGATTATGATCTTTGCATCACTTGCTACAACACCAAGGGCCATGAACATAAGATGGAGAAACTTGGACTGGGTCTTGATGATGAGAGCAACAACCAAGCTGCAGCTTCCACTCAGAACCCTGGTGACTCACGACGTCTCAGCATCCAGCGCTGCATCCAGTCACTGGTGCATGCGTGCCAGTGTCGGAATGCTAACTGCTCTCTGCCATCTTGCCAGAAGATGAAGAGAGTGGTGCAACACACTAAGGGCTGCAAGCGCAAGACCAATGGTGGCTGTCCCATCTGTAAGCAACTTATTGCACTATGTTGCTATCATGCCAAGCACTGCCAGGAAAACAAGTGTCCTGTGCCCTTCTGTCTCAACATCAAGCACAAGCTTCGTCAGCAGCAGCTGCAACACAGGCTGCAGCAAGCGCAAATGCTGCGTAGACGTATGGCCACCATGCAGCGAGTAGGGCAGCCACCATCATCTGGAAGTGGGCCGCCTGGAGGTCTTCCATCACCCGGCAACAACGGGGCCACAGGTCCTAGCACACCAACATCGGTCGGTACACAGCCTGCAACGCCTCAGACACCCACACAGCTGACACCGAACCTTACATCTCTGCCCCAGCCTGGTGTAGGTGGAGTCCCAGCTGGAGCTCCCCAGCATCCTCCTCAGCATCCCATCCACCACCAGTATCAGCAGATGCCAGGTGCAGGTGGTATGATGACCTCACCACAGCACCAATTGGTTCCTCAGCAAACTTTGGGGCAAATCCCACATCCACACAATCAATATGGACCCCATTCCACAGGTCCCTCTCCAAATCCACAGTCCCAGGGTAAACCAGGCCTTGGCCATGCGACTCCTCCACAACTCCCTAGCAACCCCGGCACAGCACCTATGTCCCAGCAACAGCAACCTTCAGGTCCTCCGCCTGCAGCTGTGGAGATAGCCATGAAGATTCAGCAAGTGGCAGATGCACAGCGAAAGATGGCACATGTTCAGTTGCTACAGAGACAGGCTGCGCAAGCTGGCATGATGCCACAGCACCAACAGCCACAGGGACAAATGGGAGTATCCCACCCTGGTATTGGCATGGTAGGGCCACAAGGGTTAGCCCCACAGGCACAAACATCAGCGAACAGGGTGCAGATGGAGCAGCAGCAAGGACCTCAGGGAATGATGGTGGGATCGGGGCCCATGCAGCAGCAGCCTCAACAGGCAGGTGTGCAAGGTCAGATGCCACCACAAATGCATCTACAACAGCCGAGAATGAACCCACCACTTCAGCCTCAGCAGCAACAGTGGGCAGGGCAGGGTATGCCAGCCCAGCAGAGACCTTCCATGATGGCTCAGCCGGGAATGGTTACAATGCAGCCCCAACCACAGCAGCAACAACCACAACAAATGCAACAACAGCAAGCAGCCCAAATGCCAAATAGAAATGCCTTGATGAGTATGGTGCAGGCTGGTCTGCAGAGTGGCGTAGCAAGCGGGGCAGCAGCTGGCAATCTGCCCCAGGGAGCCCTGCAGGACCTTTTGCGGACCCTGCGATCTCCAAGCTCTCCCCTACAGCAGCAGCAAGTTCTCAACATTCTTCGGTCTAGCCCACAACTAATGGCAGCATTTATCAAGCAACGGGTTCACAAGTATAAAGGAGGTACAGGTGGCCCTGCTGGACCACAGGGAGGGCCAGGACCTATGGGAGGTCAACCAGTGGGTGTCCAGGCTGGGGTGGCCCAGCCTGGCATGCACCTTGGACAGGGTGTTAACATGCAGACTCAACTTTCTCAGATCCAACAGCAGCAGCAAATGCAACAGCGCCCGCTATTGCAACAGCAGCAGCAAATGCAACAGCGCCCGCTACTCCAACAGCAGCAGCAAATGCAACAGCGCCCGCTATTGCAGCAGCAAATGCAACAGCGCCCTCTATTGCAACAGCAGCAGCAAATGCAACAGCGCCCGCTATTGCAACAGCAGCAGCAAGTCACTGCCTTGCAGCAGCAGCAACAACAACAACAACAACTTCAGCAGCAACAGCAAGGTATTCAGGGCCAGGGAGCTCCAAACATGGCCAACATAAATCCACAGTTCAGAGATCTGGTCATGAGAAGGCAACAGCAACTACAGTTTCAGCAGCAGCAACAACAGCAACAACAACAGCAGCAGCAGCATCAAATGAGCAATCATGCCACATTTCAACAGCAGCAAGGGTACATGGGTCAGCAGGGTAACATGCAAGTCCCACCAGGAGGCCAACCACTACAAGTAGTGCAACCTGGCCAGCCACAGAATTTTCCAGGAAACCCTGCACAACAGCAAGCTGCAGCTGCCTTGCAACAGAGACTTGTACAGCAACACCAGCTACAGATGCAACAGCAGCAGAATGCGGCATCACCGGGTGCCGACATGGGTCCCGGAGGAGGTCCACAGCCCACACAAGGAGGTCCCGGTCATCAGACATCACAGGTATTATTGCAACAGGCCTTGCATCAGCGTCTGCTTCAGGCGCAGCAACATCATCTCAGTGGCACCTCACCGGCACAACAGAACAACCCCATGAGCCCGCAGCAACAGATGTCTCAGTCGCCCCATTTGCAGGGCCAACAGCTCTCATCCTCCCTCAGCAACCAGGTTTGTTCCCCTCAGCCCTCCCCACGACCCCAGTCCCAGCCACCTCACTCAAGTCCGTCCCCGCGCCTGCAACCACAGCCCTCGCCCCACCACATCTCGCCTCAGACGGGTTCACCGCATCCCAGCCACCTTCAGCAGCATCACTCAGGCATGGTTCCACCTCCCCAACAGCCTCAGCACAACTCTAAAGACCCAGGCGGATTTGGTGCAGATCAGAATGCCATGCTGTCTCAGCTCAGTGGCATGGCAGGACTCCATGGACCTGGAGCTAATGATATGCTTCCACCTAGTAGCCAGGACCTTGGCATTAACATGAATCTAACCCTTTAGAAATCATAGTTATTATGAAATTTACAAAACCTCACCAGAGACAGTGTTAGCTTTTTTTATACTGCAAAGATACTTGCTTTGAAGATGGACCCTCCTATGAGAGATAGCAAATATTCGACACAAATAAGTATGGGGTGTTTTTTTCTTTTGCCAGTTGTGTACAAAGAGAGGATTGTTTCTCAGCCTCAGAGAACAAACCACACGTAATATTTTCAATGTCACGTCCAGGGGAGTACTTTTCCTTTTTCAAGAGATATTTTTTAAGATTTTAAAAGTGGTATAAAATTAAAAGTGCAAATGACTAAGGACTTTTTTTTATATATATATATTTGACCATGTACCAGTCTCTGTTATTTGTTTTACAGTCATATGGAACATTTCAAATATTGTGAAGCCTAAAATGTTATTATAATTATCTCAACATGCATATCTTCCTTGTAAATTTTGAGTTTTGCATTTTATTTATTCTAGCTTTTTCATTTATTGTCATGATGGATTTTGTTCATGTGTGTTCCCAGAGACTGCTACAGTTCACATAGAATATATTTTTGTTAATACCTATTAAGATGGGGAGCTATTCCTTTACGTTAGCTGGAGATTTAGGTTATTGAGGATAATATAAATTACAGTGTTGGGGGTTCGGGTTTGGTGTGCGCTCTGCTGCCCAATGGATCTTATTTCATGCCATATTGGAAATTCCATTGGACATCACTGCTTTGCAGCAGGACAAGTTCTTGGACGCACAACACTCACCCTCAGAATGTGTGTGCACTCCTTAAAAGACTTACTGGATAGTGGAGGTGTCTGTACAGGTGGATGAAAGTTTGTATGCATACGTATGTATGTATGTATGTATGTATGTGTGTGTGTGTGTGTGTGTGTGTGTATTGGATGTGGTGCTGAAATTCATCTGCTCGCGCCAATGTCATATTGAGCAGCGTTTCACATATGAACTGTATGGTGCAGTGAAACGATGAAGATGAGCGACAGACCACTGATTTCACAAATTTCATCCTTCAGTACCACTCCTATTTTTTCTCCACTTCCAGAATTTTCTTTGCTCTGAACTTTGGGAGTTTCATTTGAATATTTTGTACTGTACAAAGGAAACACAAACTGTGGACTTCTTACTTTTTTTTAATAAAATGAAGATAAATTTAATTTATTGGTCATTTCTTATTGGGGATTATTTGAAGATTAAAATTTTGAACCACTTGTGTTTCTGCTCAAATCTTTCTCTTTATGTAGCTCAAACAGATATTCTTTCTTTTGGCAGAGTGGCAGTGCTCTTGGATTTGGTTTTGTTTTGTTAAGTGCTGTTAGGCTGGTCATAGTTGACTCATCAGCCAGCTGTCATTGCTAGTTGACGTTCAGACTGATGCGAAAGAACCTGTTGCTCCTGCAAATGATGATAAAGGTGATAAAAGGAACTAAAGAGATTGCATGGCAAAACTGTTGCATTAGTGGCTTTCCCTGAGTGGTTAATATTAAGTTGATTTGATGAAAGCTGCCTCACCATTAAAAAAAAGAGCAGATTTATGTCTTTTTATTGGGACTATTTCTCATAATTGTGACTTTTGCAATTGCAACTTTGTTTCTGGACCTGACTACATATTCTGCAAGTGTATATATATCTCACAATGTGACAATTTTTTACTCTGAAGCAGAAATGGGCTTAAAACACCAAAAAGTTTTACTTACACCGAAATAAAATCACCCACAACTTTTATTTTTCCATTTATTTGCTGTAAATACAAGCAAAAAACAGTGTAGTTGTCATACGTGAGGGCAACAACAGAGCTGACAAGCCATGTTCAACTATCACGACCAAAACATGTCATTTAGGCTCGGCTTTGATTTCTGCCATGCTAAAAGCACACCTAAAGCACATGTGTTCCAATGAACAGGATCTACCCCTACAAAAGCGCCCACTGTAACAGTTGTGAATGTAAACCAATACTGTCTCTTTAAAAATGCACAAAGGCCTCCGAACAGAGTGAAGAGAGCTCAGGCGCAGATATGGAAACAAAGCCAAGTGGCCTTTTCTTTTCCCTCCTGGTTGGTTACAGGACAAAAGAGGCGATGTAACAGTAGTTATGTCTTTGATTCGGAACTTAAAAACAGTTTCTTCTCATAGTGATGACTGCTGCTGATGGAAAAGTAGTGGTACAGACATAAAGATTTGCTTTACATGCTTAAAGTCTTCAGATACAGCATAACTGAATATAATCAGAAATGTCGTCCTTCAACGATTATTTTACCACAACGACACAAGGACAAACTGAAGAGAAAAATGCCTTGTAGGTGTTCTTACCTTGCTTAGACAATATCTGCTTCACTACTGTGACCTGTCATTCACTTGGTCCTGACTACATGTACATAAATCTATTGTATTGTTGTTCTTGGGTTCCTTATCAGTTTAGACCTCAAGCCGACAGCTGTTGAAGAAGCCTTCTGCAGTCACAGCCTCTTTAAAGGTCACAGTCAAGGAATTTATTGTCACCTGAGTCACAATGACTTTCTCAGGATACACTGTGGTGATGGAGGAAGCATGCGATTCGTCAACTGGAACCTGTAATGTAGTTGTGCATTCTGCTGTGATGTCAGCATCTATTCTTTCCTTTTCTTTGGCCTCTAAACTATCTACCTCACCTGTTTCTCTTACCTCTTCCTGTCCACATCTAGCACTCAAATGTACCTCGATAACCGAAGGTCTGTTCTGTACTTTGTCAAACACGCCTTTCTCAACTTCTGACTTGGTACTGTTGAGTAGTGATTGATCAGTGTTTGTTGTGTCATGTGATACCCGTACAGAGTCCTCACCCTCTGCAGTGATTGTGTCTGGCTCGTTCTTTTGTGTGTCGGAGATTGTACTGTTGTCTGTTGCTTCGAAAACTGGACAGGTGTCCTCGCTTGGCTTCTCAGCATAGTCAAAAATGGAAGAGCAGTTCTCAGTTTCTTGGATGGTAATTACAGATTCCTGTTCTGTGGAAGAGTTGTACACCTCAGACATCTCTTTACCTGGCAGAAAAACGACAGAAACTCGGAGTAAACTTTCAAGGAACGGTTCATGTACAACTGAATGTTTTGTCATTATTTAGTCATCCTCAAGTCATTAGACATGTCGAAGACATTTGACTATTTCGTGTTGCCTCAATATAAGTCATTCTAGGTTTGATGTCAATGATCTTCACAGACCTGACAAAACCTGGCGTGAAGCATATTTAACAGCAGTTTTTGAATGTTATTACAGTGGGGAAGATTTTCGATGAATAACAATTAAAATATATATATTTTTTTTTAATTCCTCACACAAGTCTACAGTATAACTTCCGAAGAATTGGAATATAGTGCATGAGTCGAATGGACAACCTCGTGAAATTTGTAATTTTGTAAAATAAAGGGCAAACTGACCTGGGTTGTGTTTCCGAAAAGCATCGTAAAGCCAAATAGATGGTAGAAACTATTGGCACCAATGGTCTCTACAATCTACTTAGGCTTATGATGGGGTTTTTTTCTTGGCTCAAATATAGACTTGCTGCTTCAAGACGACGCATCCTGTTTTCACATCGATGATTGATCACAAGACATATTCAACGTGACTGTCAACAAACCTGACGCAACCTTGTGTCTTAAGATGGCAAGTTGAAATTTACTTGAATGGCTTATGAGTGCTATGATGGAGGTTTTAATAGATTTACAGCTATTTAGATGAGTTTGTTCTTCACACAAAAGATGAAATGGCGTCAGAAGATTTTAAATACACCGTACCGCACTGCTTTTACTATACGTTTATGGTTTGACGGCTTATTTATATCTTGCAGGTTTGAAATAAGATTATACTTTGTCCTTTTTGGCTGAACTACTTCACAGTTGTGCATATTCAATAATATTTCTCTAAATCACATCAAACATGTGTTAGCTAGTTGTCACTGTGATTCAGAAATTCTGGCAATATTTTTCAGAATGGCCCTCATGACCCCTGAATATGTTGCATGCAGAGTATCTTAGCAACAGTTGCTGTATCAATGCCACACAACACCTACCACTTGGAATGTCCTGGTGCACTTCTGTTATGTTTTCTTCATTTTTTCTCATTTTCTTCTCATCTTCCTCGTCTCCATTCCACTCTTTCTCTGCAGAGTCTTTTGCAGGAAGTGGATGTCTGGTTGGTTGCTGGGATAGTTTGAAGTCATCCAAGAGTTTGGACCTGCACTGCCTGTTCTTGCGTATTTCTATACGGCGGTAGCCAACACCTTCTCTATAGCGCCGTCCATTCTGGTCTAGTTCTGTCCCCATGGAACGGGTGAGTGACAGGCGGATTCTCGGGCTGGGTTTATCTGGAAGCTTGTGTGCACTTCGTAGGTCCATTGGGTAGATGTTCTGTTTGGAGGGTTTGATTATGCACAAACACAAAATACAGATACTGCAGCAGTTCTGGGACACTTAAGTACATCAGATTTATTTTATTATATGTATCAGATTTTGTGCATTATGGTTAAAAAAAAAGATCATAATTACTTAAATTTCATATGAACTGTAACTGAACTTAATAATGATAAATAATGAAGCTAACTCATACCCGCAGGATAACTCGACGTGGTCTCAGGCCTTTCCTCTTATAAGCCAGAGCTCTATCCTTCTCCTCTCTGTTAGAAAGAGAGATATATGCTAAGGAATGGGGGGGATAGAAAGGAAAGAACATCCCACTGCTTCTAGCCTATTAATTTCCACATCTGAAGGTTTCCAGAGTGTGACTTACTTTTCTTCGTAGGCGAGGACCAGACGAGGGTCCAATATGTTGTCCTCTGGTTCCCAGGTGCTGTACCTGACATTCACACAAACAGTTCCAAACAAATAATTGGAGCGGAACATGACCGAAACAGTTTCAAGCACAGATTATTATTTTTTGCCAGGAGTTAAAGTTTAAATCTACAGTAATTTTCGTCTGAAATGTTCATTTGAATAGTTCAGGGCTACTTTTTAATTGAAAAACCAATAAATTGGCAAAAAAGTACTTTAAACACAGCATCCCATTGTCTTCTCGTGTGTGATATCCTCCTGAGAACCAGAAAAAAAGTTTTGTGAATTTAGTTTTGTTACACTGTTTAGAGCATAACAAACAAATGGAATAAAGACTTATTAGAATTTTTTTGTATATATTTTATTCCTGTTATGCTGTGTCCTCTGTAGAAAAAAAATTAAAAGACATGAATAGGAAGAAATATTTTTTTTTCATTCACCAATCAATTTTTTATTCAAATGTATGAAATAGATGCCGTTTTGTAACCGTAACAGAAAGTCATATTCTGATTTGAAACCCCATAACATTTTCCTAAAATTTAGATTTTTGACAAATAATTTGAAAATTAGTCAGACTTAAATGATAATTACAAAATATTATCATATTTCCTAAATATAGACTTCATTATCTTTAAGTAAAATCCAGTTAGTTAGTTATTTTCTTTGAGATGATCAGGACATGTTCTTGACAAGTTTCGAGAGATTCATCCATAAAATATATCACATGAGAAAAATAATGTGATGCTGTGTTTTATCCAAAATCTAATTTTCTAATTTTTATTTTAATTAAGTTTTTTAATTACGAGTTTATCTCAATTGTGAGATAAAAAGTTGCAATTATCTATTACATTTTTTATTCCATCGTGAAAGCAAAGCCTTCATGACATGGTGTTGTGGGATTCACCCACATATTGTGACAGTTCTAGGTCATATGGTCTTTGATAAAAATTACTAATATGAGAACTTACTTAGGCGACCATCCTTGCCACTTCAGGAGATATTCCACATTTCCCTGAAATAAGAGAAAGAACGAAAAGGAGTCACTTTCACTTTAAAAGTTCAGAGGAAGACATACGTCACCATTCTATTCTCAACAAATTCATGATACAAACATCCAACAACAAAAAAAAATGAATACAAACATCCGACAGATTTAGAAAAAGCATGCCTGTGCCTTTAACACTCTAGTATTTTGACATGGAAGATTTTGCAGGATGAAAACGGCGCTGCACTCGCTACTGATACGGTGCGGTGATGTCACAGAGGGGTGAGTGAGTTCCATTTAAAAAGAACAGCGAGTTTAGGGAACATTCAAGGGATGGAAATAGGTGGGGCCATGGAAACGCGTAAACAACTCGTTTCATGCAATGTGTGGAGCGACGAAGGTCTTTCCCCCTTCATGCTCGAGCGTACGAAACCAAACCCGCGTGCACATACAGAGCGTTAGTCATCATCACCATCACTAGCTATTACTGTACATTACAACATCTGGCTGTATACTACACACACACAATAATAAATAAATTACATAAACACCTACCAAAGAGATACTTGCTCGTGGGTGCTCTATTAATAAACATGACCTATTTTATTTATCACTATTTAAATATCTTTAATCTTGTTTATTCTGCGGTTGGTCTTAACTGGTCCGATTATTTTGACAACTGCGCGGATGTTACAAGTATCCTTGACCCTGCACCCGTATAAAAATAAACTGCGTAGCTACGAAACGCGGCGATTTTTCGAGATAAACGCGATGATGATGACACGCGCCCGCTGTTCTCACACACCCCCCTCCATCTATAGCGCTCGCAATTCAAGCGGGAGACGTTATAAAAATCCACAAACTTTGAAGAATAACATTAAAGTTACCGCACTGTTTTGCACACCTGAAGTCATGCAACGAAAAAGTTCCGAAATGTTACGCAAGCTTAGGTGTTATGAGTCATTTCAGAACTGGCAATAGAAGAACACTGTGCGGACTTTGGGGGGTAACGTTATTAATCATTTCAAAACAGAAAGTAATAGTGCGTGCAGAATAAATTGCATTAAAGCAATTGAACATAAATGCATTTTCCCACGCACATCAACATCCTTACCTTTCTTATCCTCTTCTTCGTTATTGCCTCCACAGCAAACACTTGCTCTCCTATTGATGACAGCTCCATGTTAATGAGATCATCCAGTGCAGCAAATATAGTTTCTGATCTCTCTCGTTGTTCCTCCTCAGGGGATAAAATGTCGCTTAAATCTACTGCGTAGACTGTAACAGTTATTTTTTTTTAAAGATTTAAACCCACTGGTACTCTTGGTGCACCATCAGGTCCGCCGCTGTTCCTCCTCTTTCTGAGTTTTAAAATCTGCGACACATGTACACACTGGCTTGGCGCGTGCACGCTCTACGCGCTCGCGCCCACCCACTTCTCCGTCTATGGCAAGCAGTGTTAACATTTATTCTTCTGACATGTAACTATTTTATTATTTAAAAAAATTCTAATTAGCAGTCAAATAAAGACTTGTTAGCACGTATTTCTTGTTACTGGTAACTAGTTGTTATTAGATAAATTTACTATTAAAAATATTTTACTAACAACTGATACAGTATAGTGTATGATAAAGGTAGGCTACCAGAGTTCATTCAACTGGGAAACTATAATATATCTAAATATTTAGGCTAGGCCTACTAATAAATAATAAATAATATATTTACAGACCCTATAACTTACTAATTCAACAGCACGAGGTACCATCAACAATCAGTATACATACTAGTAAATAGTCTGAACTACAGATCAGTATAGTAGTACAGATCAGGAATAGTCTGCTATCCCCTAGCAGTAATTGTGCAAGTGTAAAAAAGCAGGATTTTTTAAGACCCAGCATGAAGCATTTTTTGTTTTTTAAACACTTGAATCAGCCATTTACTGCATGACCTATACCAGGAACTAAAGAATGACATGAAAATAATATTTAACAGCTATCATTTATTTCTAGTAATACAAAACAGGACGTCTTACCATCTTTGGGGAAAATGTAAGGGTGATAAGTGCTATTATGAAGTTCTGTAAATAAAACAACTGTTCTTCAAATTCTGATCAATATCGTTAAGTAAATAAAAGCTGATTACAATAAAGCACTAAAGCTATTACACTGCAAAATATAACGCTGTTCTTACTAAATTTTTTTAGTTAACTTTACTTAATCTCCAATAATGTGTTGAACTTACTTAAAACAATTTAGTAATCTGTACTTTTCCTATAAGGGGAGGCTGCAGACCTGGAGCCGGCAGATATATGATGCGTCCAGTAGGGGGATATACTGCGGAATAACATAATTAAATCGACTCTTACACATTAATAACCCGTTCATAGACAAGTTTTTTGTGTTTTTGTTTATTTAAATATAAACGTTACAGTGTAGATCTGCACGGATTAAAATGTCTGTAGCTATTCAATTGGGCTTCCCTTTCTTCACTCAGCCTACAGAAGTCTATGTGTTTTTGAGAATTGAAAAATTAAAAACACACAGTTGGATCAACTATATTATGACAAGTATACTGCAGTTATAGGCCTTTTCTTCGTTTATATGGAAGACTGAGTGAAATATGTTGTTGTGAATTTATAGTTACATTTAGATATTAACCAAATTTAGCCCATTAGACATACAGTACCGTGTAATCATATGGATCCTTCATTAGCTGTAGTTCTATTCTCTATTGGTCGTCATACAGCTACAAAACAGTGTCCTACACAGCATTTTATGAAGACAAACACAATTTATCCCTTTTCTAAAATTTCAAGGGCCATTTAAAAGAAAGACACAATATTGTTGTTCCCAATTTTTTTTATTAACACCATTTATGAATTACATTGTGTGTGTGTGTGTGTGTGTGTGTGTGTGTGTGTGTGTGTGTGTGTGTGTGTGTGTGTGTGTGTGTGTGTGTGTGTGTGTTTGTGTGCGTGCACGCAAAATTGATGTCAGGTGTGTGGATTGCATCAATTTGCACCTGATCTTCAAAGTACAGCGGCACAAGCACTTGTTGGTGGAACAATAGTGAAAAAAGTGTCAGGCCACTTTGATTTCTTTTGACCACCAATGATGGGCTGTGCAGAGAAAATTGAAAATGACATTAAAACCATGTCCATGTATGTCTCTGTAAGTTGTTTATTTTGTAAGTCGTAAAAAAAGATGGGTGTTTATAAGTTTAGAGAGAGATTTTCATTTTCTCTTAAAGCAAACACACCTTTATGAGATGCAAGTTAAAAAGAATTTGGTAAAGACAGAGTATGATAAAACCCACATTAAGTGCACATACCCTACATTTTAGTCCAGACCAGTAAGCTATTTTAAGAAATGATGTTGGAAATAATCAAAATATTTGAGTGAGTGTGCAGTTCCACTCTTTACTTAGAGAGAGATTTACATACATGTATACATATATGCCTATTATAAATGTGTCTTTTTTTGTGTGTTCACACCATAGACTGTAAAAAAACAAGTTCATATATTTCCAATATCTACTGTAATGTTGCCCCAGATACCACGTGGAGTATGTTTTAATGCAAGGGGTAAACAGGGTCTTACCAGAAGAGGCCATCTCACGCAAGCTAAAGACAGGCAACAAAAGAAAATGAATTTTAAAGTGAGAAAAGACTGGGGGCAGCTAAACCTACACGTGGTATAGCTAAGTTTAAGCCAGATAGAACATAAACCTGACCGTCAAGAACTTTTTGTCTCTCGAAATAAATTATAGACCCATCCATTGATATAGAAATGAATTGATATCTACCTACCAAGCTAATCGTTTATAAATAATAAATGTTGCATCGTTGCTAAACAACAATAACTTTAGCAGATTATTTAACATACAAATGTCAGAATCTATAATTTGTTTTCAGATTTTCATTCTAACGATAAAAATCCTGGGCAAGATGCATCTTCATAAAGACAGAATCATTCAATGATCCTGATTTAAGAATATTCTCCTCTGATATAAAGTCCCTTTTTTCTTCTTTTAAGAAAATATCCAAACCTTTAAACTCAAAGGTTTCTAAAATAAATAATATCATTGAGTCTGTTGTAAAGAACCTTTAATTTTTTATATTGACAAAATGTAAAATTGTATTGATTTGTTTAGCCTATCAGACCCGTCGCCAGACCTCAGTCTTAAGGGGGGCATATGAAATGTATGGGGGGGGGGGGCACAATTATTATTAGCCTACAGTATGTATATTTATAATAATCAACTCTAGTCGCGCAGCACGTAATCATCACGTTGAACATATAACCAACAGCAATATGACCAGGTAGCCTAGCCTACACCACATTACACAGAAGCAATGTTACGAATATCCAGAAAACACTTGACTATACAACATATTAGATGTAACACCAGAAACATCTCTCAAACATTGCATTTTAAAGCAGTCAACAGAGGGATATGCATTGCCATGACACACACACACACTAGCGTAGCCAGGAATCACAATGTAGGTGGGCCCAGAGAAAATCAGGTGGGCACAGCCTAAAATGCATCTGTGATCATAATAGGCCAACACAACTACACCTGCTTGATTACACCACAGTTTAATCAGAGCACAAGCATGTAAGTCATCATAAGCAATGTTAAGAACATAACGATAAAAACAGCATTTCCACTGCGCGCGGCCACACTACACACTCCCGCGCATCTGACAGATGCAAAACAACACCATCATCAAATCAGCAGGACAGTAGTGGACAGTGTGTAAAAACAATGCTTGGTCATAGTCTGGCTCAGTGGCCACATAAACTATGTTAAATAAACAACATTGACTAGGCAACTACATAGTAAACGTAGATTGGCTTACTTTTGATGACTAGCTCATAACAGGAGACGACGGGGCTTAGAGTTGAACACTGCAATGATTTCGTTATAGTCCAACGTTTCAGTCAATTCTCTTTCAAATGAGAGCAAGTTGCTTAGTAAATTGATCTGTTTCATTTTAGTTTATACTTAGCTAAACTTCAGTGTCACTCTGTGAAATATGCTCGTCGTTGTGAAGGGGGGATGGGCTGTTCGCAATCTGACTGCGAAATGCGCTACGCGGGCATTTCGTCATCACCATGACAAACAAACAAGAATCTAGAAACATTGAGATTTATTTTTATAGGTCAATAATTGTGATAATCGCAAAAGAATTCCCTCCGGCTACTTTGTGAGGCCACTGACTGGATGGGCCTGACTGACATGTGGGTGAGCCCAGGCCCATCCAGGCCCACCCGTAGCTACGCAAATGACACACACACACACACACACACGCAAATACACTCGCACAGATACTTTGAGTGGAGGCAGCGCTGTCCTCTCTCCAGTCCCAGTACAGCGGGAGGAAGCGTTTCTCCGAGCAGAACCTCCTCATCAAAGTATCATTAGGGGCAGTCATGGCCTTATGGTAACAGAGTTGGACTGGTGACCCAAAGGTTGCTGGTTCGATTCCAGTACCGGCAGGAATATGACTGAGGTGTCCTTGAGCAAGGCACCTAACCCCCAATCGCTCCCCGGGCGCCACTCAAGGCTGCCCGCTGCTCCGGGTGTGTGTATCCACGTTTTCAGTGTGTGCGTGTTCACTACTCACTACTCTGCTCCTAATGGTTGTGCACTTACTTGGATGGGTTAAATGCAGAGGTCAAATTCCAAGTATGGGTTACCATACTTGGCCATCACGTGTCACTTTCACTTTTCACTTTCATTCCACTCGAAAGGAACGAAGCGAGTAAGCCGCGAAAACTCGTTTTGAAACAGCTTTCAAAAATGCGCGGTAACTGTTGAGCGGCTTAGTTGTACGTTACGTACGTAGCCTAACGTTCTTTTGTAAGGCCGTGTTAGGTTGTTGCAGTGTAGATTCCCATCAATCAACTATCACACCATTGTTTCTTTATATTTTTAATATTTTAATGATAAAGAATGCAACATTAATGCAACACAAAATTAGCAGCTATGATAATATTAAAATTAAATTAAAATTAAATTATCTGTGCCTCAAGTGGGGGGGGCACAAGCATTTTTGGGGGCGGGCCCGGCCCCCTATGGCCCGCCCATAGCGACGGGTCTGTAGCCTATCAATCTCTTTTGATGTCCCCCTTGTTATTTTTTTCTCTTTCTCACTGTTAATGTCTTGTATCCTTTCATTTGCAATAAAAAATATACTTTTCACTCATTTCTTCCACTTCTGCAGACATCGTTCTTCTTGCATACGCTCATTTTCCAGTCATCTTGAATGTTATTGTCAATACAACTAAACATTTTGGGAGAACGTCACATAAGTTGACTTCATAAATTCATGTTGATGTCCTAAAATGTCTCACCATTATTGTGATTAGTGTTCCCTTTGGTTGGGCACTTGGAACTTCATTTATTTTGTTGTGATTCTCTTCCAATTGGTGATGCAACATGAAATCACAGTTATTTGATTTCAAAGGAAGTGAAGTAATACATATTATATATATTTATACTTAAATTATTTCCATGTTCTTAATGAATGTATTAATGATGTATAAAATAACTATATTTCATGTTTAATAATGATCTTTTAACATATTTGCTAACACTTACGGCATAAACTTTTAATTGGGTTGATATAATCCCTCTATATTTGTGACAATATCTTGCAATTTTGCTTGAGTCACACACAGACTTCAACATTCACAAGCAAACCAAAACGATGGTAACAAGTTTTTAAAAAAAATTAATTTAATTAATTAGACCATTACAATTTTATTTGCTGTATCTTGTCAGTATAACCCCAATAACGATAGCAAATAAAATTTTAATGGTAAAATAAAGCCAAAAATGGTAAAACAAAGCAATTAATTTATTCATGCCGCAATGCACTCTGGGAGTGCACTTCCTCAGATCACAGATAGAATTAAGTTGACAAAACTTAAATAGATCAAGTAAAAAGAACTTGATATAATTAAGCTATGCTTAATTAAATTAAGGCAACGAGTTTGCACAATTGAATTAAGTAAACTGAACAAATTTGTTTTTATGGTGTTTATGAACTTTTTAAAGCGTCAAAGAGTGTAGCTGTGTGGACGATCAATGGAGGGAAATAAATATTTCATTAAAATATCTTTTTTGTGTTTCTAAAATGAACGAAATTAAGTCTTATAGTTTGGAACGACAAAGGGTATGTAAATTAAAACAGATTTTTGGGTGGACTCAGGACCGGCGAGTGCACTTCTGTTGCTCTAGGCGAAAAACAATTGTGCCGCTCCTCTATTTGCAACGTATACCAGCAACAACACAAAGACCAATGGACTAACGCTAAAGAATAAATGTTAACTTGGCTTGCCAAACTCGAGAGTTCGAGAGAAAACGAGAGTTCGCGCGCGCTGATGAGCGCGACTGTTTTTGCCAAGAAATGGAAATGAAATACGGGAAAAGGTGGTCTCTCTCTGAGCGATAAAGATGTATTAGTACGATGAGTCACTTTTGAGCTATACGAGAATTTCGGGTCATTGCAGAGGCTGATGTAAAGCCCTGTAAATGGTAACGTGATCTACACATAGGTTACACCTAGAACAGAACGAAAGTTAAATAATGTTTTCCGAGAAACACGCTGAATAACACTGATAATTAGTCTTCCCGGAATCTGCGCCAACAGAATTCCATAGAAAGTTCCACGAATTTCCAGAAAATTATTTCGCCCTCATTTACAGACATCTAAACACCCCCACCCCCTTGCGTGCTGCTGTCACTGCTCTGGTTTTATTCGATGTAGGCTATTTACCAAATATAACCAAATCGACAGAATTCCGCCGATATTCCCCAAAACCCCAACAATGAAAAATTTGATAAAATGTGATGTGTAGTGAAAGTGAAGGATAAATTCAGTAGCCTATTTAACTTATTGATTGGCTATATAGGCCCTACTGGCAAGCAGATGAGCCCAGAATAAAAACGCATCGCCGAAAGTTACACGTTAAGCATTTCCACACAGAAAACCGTTATTAGGTTACAACGCTTAATGTAGGCTATTAAGACAGCTGTGAAAACCAAATTCAGTAGGCTTTGGCAGAATATCTTGTCGATGATGTAAGTCAATATACAGGCAAGCAGATGAGCACAGAATAGGCTACGAATTTAATTTCGAAACAAAACATTTTATTCTTATTATGTGATAGTTCAACTTTTGTAAATTTAAAGATGCTCAATAAGATGCTTTTCCTTCATATAAATGAATGGATGGATGGATGGATAGATAGATAGATAGATAGATAGATAGATAGATAGATAGATAGATAGATAGATAGATAGATAGATAGATAGATAGATAGATAGATAGATAGATGGATAGATGGATGGATAGAGGCTATATCGATAGCCTATTGTAGATATATAAATAGATAGATAGATAGATAGATGGATAGATAGATATATAGATAGATGGATAGATAGATAGATCCTTCTCAATGGAATCGCATTTCTGTAATGTATTTTTTAGAATAATCATAACATTTTTATTTTATTTTTTATCTTTCGTTCCGAGTTCTTTCTGCAGAAAGAAAAGCAAGAAAGAAAGCCTACATCTATTCGATCAGAGAGTAATAATCAGGAAGAATATAACGAAGCAGCTGTAGCCTATAGCCTATAACAATTTGTCAAACTCAGTTGTGAACACTGACTTGTCTTCATGAGTCTCAATTTGGATGAATAACTCGTATGGATGAAGAAATACAGTAAGAAAAGAAATGATTTTTATAGAAGTGCCAGTCAATTGACTTTTATAATGGTAAAAAACTATTTAAGATACACGCACTGAAATTACAGTTGATTTATTAGTCGGGGCATGTGGTTTTAATGTCGTGAGGTAATCGCTTTCACATACGATAGATGGCGCTGTCGTGCCGTGAATTAATGGGCTTCTTCATTGGCGACTTGGAAGGACTTAGCCTATTTATCTTGGTATCCCTTTGAATGTATTTTTTACTCAAACCCTCCTAATGCCATCGATTCTATATATGTCCGATATAGCTACAGTATTTCAGACATTTCAAAACTCGGATATCCGGCTGTCGTGATCGTTTGAGAATCTCAAGGCCGTTATAACGCAAGAGCTGCAGGATAACGTACCGCAGACAGGCTAACGTTAGTCAGCCGCATTTAGCCACCAACATCACAAACATGGATCAGCACAACTCGACGTTTGGAGTGCAGCTTTTCATTTATGATCTATCGCGGGGAATGGCCAGACAGCTCAGTCCGATAATGTTGGGTGAGTGATGAAGAATATCTTTACCACTACATTGATGAGGGCCGAGAAATTTCCAATCCCACCATGAAGAAGGTTTCACTCATACATATTACTTCTATCTTGCTTCGTTTCCTGGTCATCTTCCAATGAGAAATCTTGGCTAATGAATATTAATTCGCTATTATGTTAACATCACTTGTATCCGTCCAACGGCGAAGATTTAGTGCCTGATTATTAATGAGGTAATACTGACGTTGGCTTTTATCCATCCAATGGCGAAGACTTCGCTTATGAATATTTAAGAGACACCGTCACTGTTCTAGAATTTATAAATGCATGTTTTAACTGATCGATGTAAACACCTTTTCAACAAAATCTCTTGTTCACATAACCTTACGAGCTATTTTCACAGCGAGACCCGTTTACACGCTTATCTCAGTTATCTTGCATTATTTATATAACAAAAAGAAAAAACTGTTTTAGAACACGACGTTCTTTATGGTAATTAACCGTGTCACATGCTCTAGGCTTTTAATCTTTTAGATGCCAGCCACGGACCCCCAAATATGATCATCCCTGTGTGAGGGTCGGGACCACCATCCTAAAATTTACAAGGCATCTGTCTTTTATAAACACATATTAATATTATTAAGCTAAAAATTGTTTCAGTTACATCATTATATTATACTCACTGTAGTAATGTATCGTTATATGCATTATTTATTTTTTGTTTATTCATTTAATTATATTCTAATCTAACCTATTTAATAGATTAATAATTAACTAATTATTTTTATTTTAATCACATTTTTTAGTTTGAAAACCCCTGCTAGTTAGTTAAGGTTCATCAGATTGAAAATGATTCTTTAAATGGGTCAAACCATAACAGTACTACTATTGTATTTTAATAATCTAAATCTAATAAAATCTTAACATATTTAATATAACTAATATCTATCATAAAGTATATGATTTCTAAAACATATTCTTTCTTACAGGAAAACAGCTTGATGGGATTTGGTATGTGAATTACCTTTGATTAATATTCTACTTATAACAGATTATGGTTAAAATCCTTTATTTATAAACAACTTAAGTACATAATTATATAATATCTGTTTAAAATTTTAATGGATTATGCTTGTGAAGCACTTTGAGCTGCATTTCATGTATGAAAAGTTTTATACAAATTGTTGTTTATTATTATCTGATATGTTTTATTACATGTTTTAACTATATGCATTTCCTGTTACGTTATGTCAACACAGGCACACATCTATTGTGGTCTACGGAGAGGAATTTTTCTATGGTGGTGCTGGGATCTCTAGTTGCCCACCGGTAAAATCACAACCCATTGCAACGCTTCTTGTACTCAGGATAGGACAAGCGCTTAAACATCGCCCTGAAAATACACTCGATCAATGCACTCTAAATATTGTGCTGTTTGTGAGCCCTCACTTTACATGTTCATGGTCAATGTGGAGCTTTGAACAGCACATCTTCGACACATTGTTTTTTTATCCTTTTATTTTTGGGTTGTTGAGATTAAATGGCCTTGGCACATAATATTTCTTAAGAGGTGCATTTGTTCTGGGGCGGCTGCAGTATGTGCCATAGTGTGTGCGTGTGTTTACAGGGTGGGACGATGCTCGGACCTCCAGACACAGTGGTGGAACTGGGAAATACAGAGGTCACAGAGGAGATCTTTATGGATTATCTGTCCTCACTTGGAGAGACAACATATAGGTGAGCGTGTGTTTTTGACTATTGTTTATTACTGAAAATAAAACGAGGAATTCTTTTCTTCCAGTTTAAAGTCCTTATAAAGTCTTTTGTACTATACAAACATGTGCTTTACATGCATTGCTTGCATTCATAAGCCTCTTTTTCTGCTTTGGTATCTATCTCTCTCTCTGCAGTGGTGACAAGTACCGATTGTTTGAACACAACTGTAACACGTTCACTAATGATGTGGCCCAGTTTCTCACTGGAAATAAAATTCCCTCCTATATCACAGATCTGCCCTCTGAAGTGCTCTCCACGTGAGTATGCTAAACATAAACTCGCTCAGACATGATTTTCAGGGTTGTTTTTATTTCCACTTAATTGGAAAGTATTTAGTACTACATACAGGGAATAAGTACACATGCTTGAGATCTGTCTTTATTGTCGAAAGGGAAATCAATAAAAAAAAATCTCAAAGACACCCTCATGTTGTTCCAAAGATATATGATTTTTATTCTGTGAAATACAAACAATATTCTGAATAATGTTTTTGTCCATACAATTGAGTCAAAAGATTCCAAAACGACAAAATAGTCTCACACACACACACACATGAATGATCAAATGTTTAGTTTGGAGTGTTGTATCCATTTAATGGTCCTATAAATAGGCCTCATTTTCTTCATGCATTTTCTTTCTTTTGATTTTGTAGTGAAATGTGACCTTGACAATGTTTTTGTGAGATTCTCCCATTTGTGATTGTATAACTGTAAAGTTCTCTCATTTTCAACTGTCACATTTCCAGTGCTGAAAATTTATGTAGGAAGATCCGTGTTATTTTCACAGTTTTCACAGAACTTCATGCTCTCTCTTTCTCTCAGGCCATTTGGTCAGGTGTTGCGGCCAATCCTGGACTCGATACATATCGCCCCTCCAGGCGGAAACGTGATCAACAGCCAAAATAATCATAGCTAGATCAGCTTTGTAATCTCACATACACACACATGCAATAATTCTCACATAGGCTTGTTTATACACACACACATTTGCCCTGTTATAAATGGAGTTGGCTCAAAAATCAAAAATTTCTCATCCACATTCACAGTTGCCCAAATATTTTGAGAGTTTTGCTTAAATTGTTTCGAGCACAAGGTCTTGGGTCATCCTTCCAGATCACCAATCGTTCATATTTTTCTTGGTTTCTATGGTTTTCATTTTATTATCTATCTTTATTTTGTATTTCTACAACCCACCACATGCAAAGGTCATTTGTTATTTGTTGATGACAATCCAACTTTTCCCCCTCTTGCTAGTTTTGATTAATTTCACATCATTTCATGCTGTTTTCCCTACTAATATGTCTGTTTATACGTATTAATATTGGCAAGGCAAAAAGTAAAAAGACGGTTTAATTGTATTTATTTATTTTTGTGTGTAAGGCAAAGAAGCACATATGACTTGCATTAGTTTTTGCTCTGAACTGAAGATTTTATTGAATGTGACCGAATGGACCATGGTACTTGTGGCTCAGATTCAGAGAAATATATATGTATCTGTGCCTTTGTCATGGCAGCTTGGGCACAAGTACTGTAATACTTTTAACGTAACTATGTAAAGTACAAATTATTTATACATGTTTTGTTTAAGGTAGATGTTGTCCCCTCCATTTATTTACCCAGCTAAATGCTTTTATATGCTTTACGCTTGTTTTATTTTCATGAAAGGAAAGTTTGCTGCTGTTGTCAGTGTTATATAGCTAAATGTGTGTATTTATTGTTGGTATTTATTAACATTATCCTATTTTGAAGTGGTTTATTTATTCGGCACAAGTGACGTATGTAACATTCAGTGATGTTGATGGAAGACTGTACCCTTTTTGATTTTGTTGTTTTCATGCTGTTCTCATTGTCAAAATGTTGCTGCAAACCCTAAACTGCACTGATTGTTTTGAGCTTTATCCTCATATGTTCTAATGGAAGTCATCTCATTAAAGAACCAGCAATGAGTCTACATAAAGTGCCCTTATGTGTGTTCTTATCCTCATATATATTTATTTGCAATCCAAAAATAGACATGTAAGAATGCATATTTTTCCACACATACATTTTAAGCACAATTTAGAAATCAACACATTCACAGTTCTGAATTAATTAAAAAACAGAACTGGAGGTTCACTGACAGATGTTTTGAATATTTTTTTTGTTAAAGAAGATAAAGTATGCAAGATACAGCGCGTAGCCAGCTTGTGGTTTTACGGACTTTACTATTGTCTGCAGGAGGACACATCTTTGGATCAGCCGGGCGTGTAGCCAGGATAGCTGAAGTTATTACTGCAAGCTGCCGACACTCGCAATCTTTAGAAGGCTGCCCGCCTTGCTCTCTTCGTTATTTTCCCCTGTTCTACGGCTGCCCGCATGTCGGATTATTAGTTTATTTCTTCGATGGCTCTCTCAATAGGCTAACCACAACGGCTACCCCCGGAGACAACCAGTCGCGTGCGGCACCCTCATTGCCGCTAAATATTCCCATCCTTACTGTGTGGTGTGAATGGGCCTTAAACATGCCAAAGAGGTGACTGATCAGTGGCGGCAAATTAGAACTAGAAACATGTGACTAACATAAACAAACACAAGGTCCACGAAAACTAAAACCAACAGAACATAATGGTGACACTTCCTCGAAAATAAATTCAAGCACAACATTACAACCACCAAAATGAAATGACCCTTCACAATAGATAATGCTCTACAATGAACTCTGTTAAAGAGCTACATATGGCAAATTATCTGTTCAATAAAATACCTTACTCACCTGTTGAGTAATAAAAACACTATCTCCGTGTCGCTTTTACAACATCTCAAATCCCTCAGTTATTATCACCAAAAAACCAAGTTGATGTTGATTCTTGTTTTAAAACAAGCTGTCAAGTTTTGTTTTTGCCAGCAGGCTCTCCTTTTTGTTTTATTTTAATTAGTGATTCGCTGTTTCCAGATTTAGCTGCTCCAACTATCGCTGGTTACGAACGTAACTGTGGTTCTATGACTTAGTGGAAGACTGCCAGAGGCAGTGCTGAAAGCACTAGTGGGAAATCCCTCGCACCTGACCGAGAATCGAATAACAAAGTTATTACCTTGTGACTTATGACGTATCTTCAGCTATTACCTCCTAACAAGTCAAATCGATCTCTAGATCATTCTCGCGATGCCGAGTGACCAGAGACTCTGGCGGTCTACTACTTAGTCATAGACAGTTACGTTCGAAACCAGCGTTCTATTTCCTTTCGCTCCAGACCGCCAGAGGCAGTGCTGAATGCACCAGTGGAAGACGAATACCTATGCAGTCATGACGAATCCCCTTGCGAAATTTATGGGCAGGCAGATAGCACTGCAACGCACACCGCTGGCAAGAGTGTCATTCAATCTGTAGAAACTTAAAAATGTGCAGGCTGAACCCCAAGTTGCTGCAGCACAAGTTTCAGAAAGCAATACTCCTCTGAACGCTGAACAAGATGTTGCCAAAGGACGTGTAGAATAAAAGTGGATAGATGAGGGGACAGACTGCCCAACCGACTCATACGCATGAGAAATTACCTGCGTCACCCAGTGCGCCAGTCTTTGTTTAGAAAGTGCAGCACCTCTGCGTGCATCACTAAAACAGACATAGTCTTAGGCCAGGCTGCTGGCTTATCATTATAAGCCTTCAAAGACCTAACTGGACATAGCTCCAATCGTATGTCAGCTTGATCTACTGGCAGTGCAGCCAACACAATAGGCTGATTCATAAATTGTGGAGACAAGATCTTGGGTAGAAATGCCGGATTGGGCCACAACGAAACACTACTGAATCCACTATTCCAGCGCAAACAGTGTGTACTTACTGATAACGCATGGAGTTCACTCACACGCTTTGCTGTAATAATGGCCGAAAGAAATGCAGTCTTAAATGACAGCCAGTTTATGTCAGACTCTAACATTGGCTAAAATGGGCAGTGACATAAGGAATAGAGAACCATACCCAAGTCCCACGTCGGACTCTGTACGCCCCTGTGGAGGACAAAGACGATTCGCTCCTTTCAAGAAAGCAACAATCAGCCGGTCAGAACCAAGTGAAGAATCACTCTGATCGGTGAGCTGCTAAAGCCACAAATACACCTTCAGTGTAGATGTAGAATGCCCAAGTTCAAAAAGGTGTCGCAAAAATTCCAAAATGCATTCCCTCTGAGCAGTGTAATGGATCAAGATCACGGCTAGAACACAAGTCAGAGAAAACCTTCCATTTACAAGCATACAACTTTTCATCAGGGCCGTGCACAGTGGGGTGGCCCGGTGGCTGGAGCTACTGCCCCTCTGCCCTCATCGACTGAGGTGCCCCTCTTCCCCACCAGAGGTGTATGAAAAACACCTCTGGTTAGAGTATTCTCTTGATAACGTCTAAAATGTATTTGAGCGTGTGCTGTCTTCTCTTTTAATTGTATATTTTGTGATAACTGAATAATTTGTGTTAACAAGCAACCACCCCCTTAGTGCCCCTTTTTTTTGGTTTAGGCCACTGCCCCTCAAAATGTCTGTGCACGGCCCTGCCGCACATGCATTCCAAACAGTGTCCCTGGCCCTCTCTGAACACTCCAAGAGAGGCTTGGTGGGCCCAATGGCCACACCCACAGTTTCAATCGATCTGGATGGGGGTGCTAAACTCTTCCTTCTAGCTGACTCAGGAGGTCTGGTCTGTTGGGCAGACGACAAGGTGGTCCTATTATCAGTGAAAACAGAGTCTGAAACCATGGCCTCACAGGAAAATTAGGAGCCACAAACAGCAGACGGTGGCCACAGTCGCACACTCGACACAGAGTCCTCCAATTCAGAGGTAACGGGTGGAATGCATATAGTGTAATTTCTGGCCAGTCGTGGGCTAATGCATCCAGACCCAGAGATCCCGGGTCGTTCCATTAGCGAAAACCAACGAGGGCATTGAGACGTCTGACTGTCCGCGAACACATCTACCGCTGCCGTCCCATATGTCCTCCATATAATTTGCACCACTTCTGGGTGTAGTGTCCAGTCTCCCTGCAGCACCCTGCCACATGACAGAGTGCCCGCGGTCTGGTTGAGGTGGCCTGGTAGATATACTGCTTGGATGGACAGCAGATTGACCTGGGCCCAAACAAGCAGGCCGTGAGCTGCCTGAAGCGCACTCTCTGACTTTGTGCCTCCCTGATGGTTGATATAAAAAAATTGTTGTCTGTGTGCACCAAAACATGCTTTCCCCTGAGAACAGTTTGAAAGAGAAGAAGGAAAAGAAACACTGCTGTCACTGTTGTGGATTCTGATGTTGGAAATGCTGAGGAGGCCAATATGTAGGTCTTACACCAACATTTTGATAACGGGCACCAGAGGCTGTTGGAGAGGGCCTGGATCCTGTGGCTGTCCCCACATGACGCAAACGAGTTTCAGAGAACGACACGTGTCGGTCCAAAGCCTCCTGTGCAGCTGGTTCAAAAACTCGTCCAGGTACCAATGGCAGTCGTCACAAATTATTCCGACATACCTCTGGCAAGGAGGATTAGGCCAACCATACCCGCCGTTGAGCTTGCACAAGAGTGCCCGAAGCTGTGCCACAGTGATTAGTGATAACACCCATGGCTTGTAATGCAAGTTCAGTTAGACTCACCACTAATGGGTCAAATGAAGCTTCACTCTGAGAGGAGTGTAAGGCCACAAGCATATGCACCAAAGAATTAGAAACATGGCCAAGGCTTGCTGTAGAATTGTATGCACAAGACAGTAGCAAATCAGTGCATCTGCACTCAACATTGGGGCAGTGCATGTTTTCGCGAAGTGCCTCATCAGGAGACACATTGAGTGCTGCCACACTAGATTCTATAGGCGGTATGCTACCAAGTCCCACTGCTTCTGTGATTCTCAAACGACTCATCAAATGAATCAATCCCTCTAAATCCCTCCTTTTCGCGAGCTACTCTGTTCTGATTGTCCAGACAGCTCAGTCTGTTGTGATTGGTTTACTGTGTACAGCGCGTTGAAAACAAAAACGCCCATTGCCATAACAACGTCAGCTCTGCATGTCCTGAGGCTTCCTACACTGTAAACTAAACACAGTAACGAACAATGACGTTGATTTGATTGTATTAATGCAAGCGCGAGTCCTATGATGAAACATTGGAAGAACTAGTTATTCAACCCGAACATCCTTCGCAAGGACAACTTGAGCAGGATGTTTCTCAGTGATATGCTACTCAGTTTGAGGCACATTATAAGATGTTGCAACTGTAATTCCTCACCCTCAGCATTAACAAGTGAACTCCGAGATTTGAGAAGCAGTAGTCAGTAAAATAAAGGGAGCACAGCAAAAGTTTAGGATTATACTGCTGTGATATCGTGGTAAAGATGAATTTTAACCACTGATTCTTCACATGCTCGTCCTTGGGCAGGGGGGGAAAAACTGGCTTTACCTTCACATTATAGAGCACAGCGCCGTCTACTCGACATGATGCTATCCAGTATCCACAGGAATCAGCTGCCGGTTCGAAGTTCAAGTTTTCCCTGGTGTCTGCTCGTGCAGTACGTGGGCGGGCAATATACTAATGTTTCGTCTTGACGTTACAACAAAACGGCTTATGACTCTATTGAAAAACGATTCATTTAATTGACTAAGAGTCGACTCTTACTTTTGAAAGACAATAACTTAATATACGGTGCACTTTCAGATTTAAAACTTTGGAGGATGTTTTCATTCACTTAGAACTATGTTACACACTACATGAAAGGTCATTTTCAAAAATCCATAATAGGGGCCATTTAATGTTCCTTCCAGTGATGCAGCACCTGAAGATGGCCCACCTGACTTCTTTGCTGTATGCTGTGCAGCTGCAATGCGTTTTACATAAAGACTTCAATATTTCTCGAGAAAAGGAGTTTTCCCATAGCGTAAGCATTACGCAATACTCGTTCCCTCCTCTCAGGGAACCGAGGTTACGTTAGTAACCGAGTCGACATTTTACATAATGTTATATTAATATGAAACACAAACAAACAGATTCAACTCTGAAATTGCAGTTTATTATTGAGTCAACAAGAAATTACAAACAATGCGAAATCTATGTTAATTACAATGTTCTTTTACAGAACTCGGCATAACAGATAGGGTTTTTTTGCCTCATGGATGCGCGCGCATCCGGTATTGTTTGTAGACATGAAACCCATGTATAACCACTCCCACACCATACATGCTTCAAAGTCTGAGCAACCTTTCTATATTTCCCGTGAAAACAATCCCACTTGGCCTAAAATATAAACACTTCAATTGAATTACCGTATGAATCAGGGTAAAACAAAAATTTACATAGTGTACTAGTACCGTTAATACATAAAGTTTTTAGATTAAAGTAAGAATCTAATAATAATAACATGAAAATCTAAATCCAAATAATTTAAATGTGTAATGCTATCAAGTAATAAATAAATCCATACTACAACATAGTAATTGCATTTACTCTTTAAAAAAACTGAATTTTCTCTACTTTGTACAATCAAAATGACTCTTATCAGAGAACATCTCTTCAGGCAGAAAGACAGGTATTTTATTCAGATTATGCTGATGAACATGAGAAGGAAGGCATTTTTAGAAGTGTACTACCATAGACTGTAAAAAATATGGACAAAGCGTCTGTGATGTCACCCATAGACCCCTGAGAACGGTTTTGAGGCCGTTAATGAGGGGTAGGCCGGTAAGGGCGGCGCCATCTCGGAAAATCTTTTCAGAAAGGATACAGAGCTGATACAGAGGTTGTATGACGTGTTGTGTCAGATCATGGCCGAGACGTCAAATTTCAGTAATTCCACTCGGTGCAGTCCGTTATCAGCTGTCAATCACGCTGTCAATCAAAGTTAACCATGCCCTTATTTGTCAAACATTTTATATCTGAATACGATCTAAACTAACGAGTTAGAAAAAAAATTCACCCCCCTCACAGTTATCAGGCACTCGGAACCTATCGAAAAATACAATAAAAGTCCATGGGACCAACCTGTAAAAACATGAATTTATGCTGTGAAAACGGACATTTTAACATGGGGGTCTATGGACATTTGCTCCCTTTTGGGACCTGTCCCTAGCGGATTTTCGATGTATTGCAGTTTTTCGCACTTCCGGGTAGGCTTCATTTTTTCATATTGGAATGTTGCCGCTTGTGTAGTACTACCCTAGAAAAACACAAGATGGAGACGTTACACAAAGCAACACTGCTTTCCTTCAGCTCTCTGGTAGCTACTTTCCTCCAGAATGGAATAAGAACAACAGAGTGCGGCAGCATGTTACACTTTTCCTCATTTGCTTGTGATCAATAATCAAATATCCTTTGTGAGACAAGATAGGACCAAGATTTTTTTCAGCATAGAACTCAATCACTGCTTTTATTTTAAGTTTCAAACAACATGTTGCCATGGTACATTTAAAAAAAGATAGTGAGATTATTCCAGAGCTTTAATACCAAGTCATTTGAGTAGTTGAATGGACCCCATTTTCAATATATATATTTTTTCTCATAAATTAAGACAAATCACTTCAAGATTTGCTTTTCCTTTCAATAGAGTGAAAATATTAAAAGGCAATAATTGAATTGTTCAAAAAACATATATAATATACACATTTTCTCAAAGAGAATGTGATTTTGGAAAGGGAGTCCCTCAGAAGGGGATCATCATATTTGAGGGTCCCTGCGCTGATCACAAAAACACATACACTTCCTCAAATGACAGCTTTCTGATCCATTTATGTAGCATGTCCATTTGTAGCATTGTGACTGAATGCTTCACTGGAGAATGGGCGCCTGAAGTCAACCCGGTAACACTCATTCACTGACTCATTCTCTCCAGCTAACACTGTCACTGCGGGAGGTGTGACCTCTGCGGAGACGTCGCCAATACTCTCACACACTTGCGGTCGCAAGAGTGTGTGTGTGTTTTTGTGTTATGACTGTTACAGACCCTCGATCTGACAACCCAAAATCTTGGTGCACACGTAAACATGACCCAGAAAGGTTCTGAAAGTGCATCTCAGAATAGAAATAAGCAGTTTAACAAAAACTTAATCCCCACATAGAGACCTATGATGTATTCTCTTGGTACTCCGTCCTGATCTGTTAAATGCTTTGTCATTTATGTGAAATGTCAATGGTGGGGCATTATAATTGAGGAAACACTTCCAGCAAACTGCAACATTAATATCTATCTAAACAATTCTTATGTCATTAGCTGTTTCCATCCAGAGTTCAGAATTTAACCTTTTTAACAAATTAAACAAAAGTGGATTATCGTATAAAACATTTGCAAATAAAGAGGAGTTTTCATCCCATGTGTTCAAGAGAAGAAAATCAGGTAACACTTTATATTACGACCCGCAAACAACTGGTACACCGAAATTACGGTGTACGTTTCTGTAATTATAGTGTACTTCCGTGTAGTTATAAGTGAACAATATGTTAAGTTTTGGGTAATAAAGGGGTAACAAGCAGATATACAACCTGCAAAGAACTTCGTAAGTAAACCGAAATTACGTGTACGTTTCTGTAATTATAATGTACCTCCGTGTAGGTATAAGGGAACAATATGTTAAGATTTGTGTAATAAAGGGGTACAACCAGATATACAAGCAAATTATTTATAATGTAATTATTTTAAAACTAACAGGTACCTATTCTGTTAATATATTCCAGGCAAACATTGTACTGTTGTACAATTTTTATCACATTTCTGGTAAAATATGTTCTTGTGCAATGTAGTTACAGGGTAATTTTGACATCTGTGGGTTGTAAATTAAACATATATTATATATATGTATAAACTTTCACATTGTATTGCAATGACACTTAAATGTCAGGGCAAATATACTGTGTAATTAAAACCTTTTTTTGTTTTGTTTTATTAATAAGAGTACCTTTCTCTGTAATTACTGTGCAAATAGTGTTGTTTGTTACATAGTAAGTAGTGCTTGTTACCCGTTTCAACTGTGTATTTACAGGGTAAGTGTAACTCCTGCTGTAAATTAAAGTGGCGGTTTACTTTGAAATTTTGTTTTGAATTGTTTTTGTAAAATAAAAGTCAGAAATTAAATGGGATCCTTTATTGTATATTTACCGTAATTCCGGTGTACTTACGCAGTTGTTTGCGGGTCGTAATATAAAGTGTTACCGAAAATCATCACTTCCTCAGAAATGAGCGCCAAATATCTGCAATAAAAATTAAAGTTGCTGCAATCGGGGAAGAAACTGTGGCTCTTTTTTCCTTGATCAAAAATGACTTGTGCCTCAGAGCGAGCAGACAAAGTGCAACAAACGCATCATGTTATCTTGCATTCGGAGGCCTGGTGTTTGTGAACGCAATCATGCGAGATGTTTCTGGGAGGGAATTCAACCAAATCATTCTGATGACAGACTTTGACTGTTGAGATGCTGTGCAAGGAAATTGGTCGCTGGTTAGTCCAGTAATCATATCATATCCACTGTTAAGGTAAATTCATGTGAGTTTTATGTTGTGCATCGAGGGATTTATTCAGTACTTCTATTTCCATTGTAGTTTAAGTGCATATATTCTTATTGGATAAAACAATCTATCTTCCTCAATTGACCACATATGTTTTTTATGCGCATTTTTAGAATTTATTAGCATCTTGCCCAGACAGCAACATAGTGTCGGCCAAGATCCAGCCCACATCTGGTACGGCTGAAACTACAGGTCCTTCTCAAAAAATTAGCATATTGTGATAAAGTTTATTATTTTCCATAATGTAATGATAAAAATTAAACTTTCATATATTTTAGATTCATTGCACAACATCTGAAATATTTCAGGTCTTTTATTGTTTTAATACTGATGATTTTGGCATACAGCTCATGAAAACCCAAAAATCCTATCTCAAAAAATTAGCATATCATGAAAAGGGTCTCTAAACGAGCTATTAACCTAATCATCTGAACCAACTAATTAACTCTAAACACCTGCAAAAGATTCCTGAGACTTTTAAAAACTCCCAGCCTGTTTCATTACTCAAAACCGCAATCATGGGTAAGACTGCCGACCTGACTGCTGTCCAGAAGCCCATCATTGACACCCTCAAGCAAGAGGGTAAGACACAGAAAGAAATTTCTGAACAAATAGGCTGTTCCCAGAGTGCTGTATCAAGGCACCTCAGTGGGAAGTCTGTGGGAAGGAAAAAGTTTGGCAAAAAACGCTGCACAACGAGAAGAGGTGACCGGACCCTGAGGAAGATTGTGGAGAAGGGCCGATTCCAGACCTTGGGGGACCTGCGGAAGCAGTGGACTGAGTCTGGAGTAGAAACATCCAGAGCCACCGTGCACAGGCGTGTGCAGGAAATGGGCTACAGGTGCCGCATTCCCCAGGTCAAGCCACTTTTGAACCAGAAACAGCGGCAGAAGTGCCTGACCTGGGCTACAGAGAAGCAGCACTGGACTGTTGCTCAGTGGTCCAAAGTACTTTTTTCGGATGAAAGCAAATTTTGCATGTCATTTGAAAATCAAGGTGCCAGAGTCTGGAGGAAGACTGGGGAGAAGGAAATGCTAAAATGCCTGAAGTCCAGTGTCAAGTACCCACAGTCAGTGATGGTGTTGGTCCACTGTGTTTTATCAAGGGCAGGGTCAATGCAGCTAGCTATCAGGAGATTTTGGAGCACTTCATGCTTCCATCTGATTTCATTTTTCAGCACGACCTGGCACCTGCTGACAGTGCCAAAACCAATGGTAAATGGCTTACTGACCATGGTATTACTGTGCTCAATTGGCCTGCCAACTCTCCTGACCTGAACCCCATGGAGAATCTGTGGGATATTGTGAAGAGAAAGGTGAGAGACGCAAGACCCAACACTCTGGATGAGCTTAAGGCCGCTATCGAAGCATCCTGGGCCTCCATAACACCTCAGCAGTGCCACAGGCTGATTGCCTCCATGCCACGCCGCATTGAAGCAGTCATTTCTGCAAAAGGATTCCCGACCAAGTATTGAGCGCATAACTGAACATAATTATTTGAAGGTTGACTTTTTTTGTATTAAAAACTCTTCCTCTATTAAAAATTTTGGGTTTTCATGAGCTGTATGCCAAAATCATCAGTATTAAAACAATAAAAGACCTGAAATATTTCAGTTGGTGTGCAATGAATCTAAAATATATGAAAGTTTAATTTTGATCATTACATTATGGAAAATAATGAACTTTATCACAATATGCTAATTTTTTGAGAAGGACCTGTATGTTGCTGTCTGGGTGGTGTTTCCATCCAGCATTTTTTGTGCAATATCCCAAAATTTGCATAAAATAGGTGGATGGAAACATTGCTAGTAATAAAAAGAAAATGATCACCTTTTAAAGGAACAGTTTACCCAAAAATTTGAATTCTTTCATCATTTACTCACCCTGGTGTTGTTTTAAACTTGTTTGACTAACTTTGAAACATGCAAATGAGATTTGAGAGCTATACTGTAAAATATTATATTTTTCAAAGTTGTAAATAAAACAAAGATTATTGTATTTAACTTTTAATTCAATGTTACTTGCCGTTTCTTTTCACTATACATTTTCATTCAGAAATGGCTATTTAATTTTACAAATTAAAAAGTAAATCCTACAACAAATTTTGTTCAGAGCACGGCAGATGGGAATCGTTTTAATGTGCTTTTTTTGCAGGCTTTATTGTCTTAATTGTATGGGAACATGTAGCATGCACATTGTTTAAAACATCTCATTTTGTGTGCCACAGTAGAAAGATCACAATCATAGAGGTTTGAATGACTTGAGTAAGTAAACAAGTGACTTTTCAAATACGAACTGTCCCTTTAATTTGAGATGGTGATGATGTCATGGAGACAGTTTTAGCTCCTGCTCAGCCGTTCCCGGAGACTCTTTTGGTGTTTCATCATAATGTCCAGACATGATGTCTCACACTCGCTCTGACTGCATGTGATGTCCCATCTTAAGTGGGTCGACTCACAGACAAAAGCAGAACTAAGCTTCTCCAAGGGTTTAATTCCAGCTTTATCTGGAGATCTCATGTCTGACTGTCGGTTAAAGTATTCCTAAGAAAAGTTCAAACTCTCTATGACTCTCTGTCTCTCTGCCACTGTCAGAAATGAACTGAATAAATTGAAACGAGAGCGAGGGACTCATGCTTGAGTGCATGTACTCATGTCTCTTCCACTTTGGCTTCTAATATCTCTCCGTCCATTTTTCTCATCTCTTGTCCCTCACAACAATCTCTCATGACTTTTCAGATTCCTAAGTTCACTGACATACACTTTCGCAACATAACAAGCATCTTTTTCAATGTATTGTTTCATTTTTCGCTCTTAAATTTTCCCCCCCAGTACAAGAGCATAGCTGTTCTAACTACAAAACAACAACAACAACAGCAACAACAACAACAAAAACACCAAAGAGATTGGAATTAGATACACCAAATAAAAATGTGCTGCCTCTCTGAACAAAGCTGTATGTATTATACAGTAGTCAACATTTAAAGTGGATCAAAACCTTTCATCAAAGTTATACATGAATTTTGAACAATACTCGTTCTTGTTTTAGGTCAACTTTGAAGAACTTTTTTGATCCACTTCAAATGTTGACTACTGTGCAAGCACATTAGTTTAGTATTTCCTGGAATTGACCATGATTTTTCTTGATTTCAGGTGATTAATTTTATTTCCAGTAAAAAAAAAATTGAATTTTCTTCACTAAAAATATTTGTTCAATAATTGGATAATAAAATGAAAGTAAAATCAAAATGAGTTCAATTAAATGAAAAAACTTATTTTGGAAAACATTTACACAGTATTAATTTAAGTTCATAAAACAAACAAGTTCAATCAAACAAAGTTTTTTTTTGTGCAGAAAGTAAATAAAATCTATCAGTTAATTACACTACTAACTGGTAGCATATATTAGAATGCAAAAAAATGAGCCCTTTTTCTACTGATCGAAGTATGGTATAATAAAAAGTGATTTGCCACTGACCTACTACAACGTTTGATGGGAAAAACTGCACTTTACCTAAGCTCAAGCTACATTCTTCTGCTCAATGCTAACCACAAAATCTTCATCATAATTCTAAACTAAATACATTCCCATGACTCAAAAACACATAAAATAAGACTTATTTTCAACATTTACTCTCCCAATCCAGTCTTGTGCACAGCATGCTGGGAAGTACAAATCTAACATCGTCAACAAAAAGGATTCATGTGGTCCCAACACAGGATTAATTTAAGTATGAAATGTTCAAGAATTGTGTTGCTCAGTTCATTTTAATCATACAATTTTGGGAGTTGCAAGGGAATTTAGTATTAAATGAAATATAATAATTGTAAAAAAAAATTTGCTATTGCAATTAAACTAATCAAATCTCTTTCGGGTCCAGTAAGCTTTTATTTTCCATGAAAGTTTCATTTGTCCCTCTGTTCACTACTTTGTCTTTTAGAAAGTTTTGTGACATTGACCCAAGGGGGACCACTGCAGGGCAGGAGCCATATGGATTCCTCCTGAGATTGGCATGACCCACCTCAGTCACGGCCAACGAGATAAACACACATATGCACACAGAGGACAGAGTTTGTTCACGCATGTGTGACTTCAGTTGAAAAAGTACTGCATGTACATTTGCCTGAAACAGCAGGACTACCGTGTCCAATGTTACTTTGATGTCTTCATGAATACAAAATACATGCACGCGTTCAACATGCACAATACATTCAAATACACACATTCTCACACATGCAGTATATCAAACTCATTAAGACTAGTTAACTATATTGAATAATATGAATATACCCAATGTCACCGTCTACACAAACAAGTTAAAAACCCCACCACCTGCAATCTGTGAGTCTTGATTCTGCAAAATGTGAGTGTTTTTTCCTACATCTGAGAGCAGATCAATATAAATGCTTTTCAATACAGATGTTCTATTCAAATCATTTTAGATAGCTTTCAACAGCACATCTCTGTGTGCGTTATTGAAAAAGCATCAACTACTGAGTTGCCAGATAGAAAAAATTAGTTTACACTCAGACTGTGTGTGAATGTTTGTACAAGAGGAATATGGAGTGAATTTGTTATCCGTGACATTTTCCGTTTGTGGCTGCGAAGGCAAAAGGAATTCTGTTATTCCACTGGTTGGTGACCAGCAAGCTCTCCAGGTACAGTGCATTTCAAGTGCTCCTCGTAACTTACATTCAGTACTGACGTTGCTGATTCCATTTGACTTTAAACAGTGATTCAGAATATGAGGCTTGATATCACAGCGACATACATTGACAGTGAATATTGACTCATCTAAGCAGTTATTTTCCTGAGGGCAGGACAGACAGTTACTTAGTCCGACACATGGATTCCCATGATGTAACTGGACTGAGAAATGCTGGGGTTGTACATTTTACTAACACGCAGCATCTGGAAAACAATACAGAAAACCAGAGTGTTGTGTTAATAAACAAATACAGCAGGCACAATAAACACTTAAAAAAATTAACTTTATTGCAAAAAGTGTGATTCATGGACCATTTTGACTAATAGTAAGCCTATGGCTAGTCTCTAAAGATCGTTTCTCACTCTCATCAATTGTTTTTTTTCTTCTCACAATTTGTATAAATGAAAAGGGCATAAAGAATCACTGTCATTTATAACAAGAAAAACAAAATATGAGTATTCAGACAGAGGTAATCAACAATCCTCAGAAAAAGCACTCAACATTGGTTCTCTTACTGGTTTAGTTTTAAAGTGCATGTTTGATTCCCAATCCCACTTATGAACTATTTCTGTCAGGGTTTGGGTATAGGTGAAAGGAGCAAGGACTCAAATGCAGGACAATGGGTATTTATTAAGCAAAAAATTTAAACAAAAAGTACCCCGAGGGTGAAACCAAGACAGACTTAGACTTGACAGCAGGGAAACACACATTGTGTAGATACAACGACGAACCAGCATGGGACTGAAAACACAAGGAGAATAAATAGGGAGAGCAAACACAGCACGTAACGAGGGAGCACAGGTGAGGCAAATGAATCAATAATCAGGTAACAAGATGGAAGGGACTACAATGACAGGAGAGCACATGGCACAAGGAAACATATGTGACAAGCCATGTGCTCACAACAAACATGACTAAAACACAAGCACATGGCCAGTAAAACTAATCACAAGCCATGTGCTAACACAAAACGAGACATGAACATGCAGCCAATGAGAACAGTCACAAGCCATGTGTTCACACAAAACATGACAACATGAAAGCACACAGCTAGTGTTAAACACAAGCTGTGTGCTACACAGTACAAGACAAAACAGGAGTGTCAGGGCTCTGTCACAAACCAAGAAATAGACTAGACAGAAGTGACAGAACCCTGACAATTTACTGACGTAGAAGAGGAAGCAATATTCCCTCTCCAATATTTGCACGAATGATCAATGTGGGTTTTGTCAATGACTGATTCTTAAAATTTTACCCTCCCTTCAGTATTGATTATTTGGTTGCATACTTGTGAGTCACAGTCACCGACTCTGCATTCAGTGAAGTGATGATTTCTAATCAATAAGTTACATAAATCATGAAACATTTGTTTGCTTCAATATCACGTTGAAATGCTTTTTTTGGTGTCCCAATCCTGTTCCTTTATTCTTCTCCTCATAATTTCTTCTATTGTCTTTAATTTCATTATATCGATAAAATGCCAGTATATCTTCCCCAAATGTAAAGTTTTTTTTATATTTTGAAGCTAACAGTAACTCAGTTACTAGCCTACACCCAATAAAAAGTCTAGCTTAGCAACCCAAAAACAACTCACAACCTCTCAAAACATCTTAGCAACTGCAAAGCAGCATTCCTGCCACCACCCAAAAACTTGAGCATAGTGAAATGGAGTTTTAGTCAAACAAGCGCTTGTGTGCTTTTTTTTATTTGCCGTTCCGTTTGGTGCCACTAGGGGCACAGAAATGACACACAGCAGCTACAGTACATGTTCTGCCTTTCTCTCTCACTCTCTGATTCTCCATGTCATTTGTGCATCTCCATGATTGCACCTTACTTAGCATGCACACACAAACACACGCATGCATGCCTTCTCAAGCTGAACAATTATCTGGGCTTCAGGTGAAATTTTCACTGAAGTGTGAATTAAAAATACTTTGTTTACATCAACCTAAATTAAATATAGACCTAAGGATGTTTCCTTAACTTCAGGAACTTTTATATCATATGGGGTTGTTAAAAAAAATTAAACATCTTTATTGTTGTTTTTATTGTTCAAGAGTTGTATAAGAATATCAATATTTTCGTTACTATCTATTTTCTATTTTTTTCTATAATAAAAGGCACTTTTTTTAATCGTCTGAAACAAGCTGCGACTTCTCTTCAAAGCGACTTTTATAATACAATTAACGTCAAGCAAACAAAACATGCGCTAAGTGCACACATTTGTATTAGAATAGTATTCTAGTTCATTCTGTAGAACATTTATTTATTTAGCGTATTTCCCACACACTGGTATATTTTAGTTGTGCTTTAAATAAATTTGTTTAGGCTTGGTGCTTATGATAAATGTTGTTTGTAATGACACTATAATTTGTTTGTTTTATACTTATATTTTTCGTGTTCTGTTCTGAATACTCTTAAATGTTTTGTTATGGAGTGAGGGATACAATGCAATTTTGACATGGTGCAACTTGTAGTCATGTGGGACTTGTTTTCTTAATATTGTGCATAATTTCCTATCAAGCTGTAATTTTGTTGAATTATGCATAAAGTGTGAAAATATTATTTATTTGTGTGTATTAAGGATGCATAAGACGCTAGCTATAAAATAATTCAAAGCAAGACAAAGAGTCAGGCGAGATGTGCTGGAAATGACACTGTGGTGAGAATTGTTGGCTTTCGGAAACAATGACAGAAGTCTGACGATGTGTATACACTGTTAAACAGCAGTCAAATCAAATAAACTAATCAGAGTTTGCATAATGTCATCAGGGCCAAAAGTACAGACACACTCTTTAAAATAAAGGTCCCAAAAGGTTTTGTTCTCTTACGAGAGTATCTCTCGTACTGCGTAATATCTTACGCTACGGGGAAAACCTCTTTCCCACGAGATATTGAAGCCAAAAATTATACTTCATTTTGAATCAATGTAAAACGCGTTGCGACAGCATGCAGACATAGGCAAGGCGGCTCGCGTGCCTATTGGCTGACCTGTGGCAACAGCAGCAGCCTATCGAGAGACTGCATCGTTGGATCCGGAGTGAGAAGCCGCGCCGTCTGACAAAAGCCTTCGGCGGGACGAGCCTTCGAGCCTGAAGCTGCTGGCCTTCACCTCGCCACCTTCAGCCGTCGTACCTGCTACGCTTTCCGGCGTTTATATTCTTTCATTGCTAAGAGTGTGTGTTCGCCGCTGCAACTCACACTCTCTCTCTGTCTATATATCTCTCCTAAAAGAGCTGCGTCTTTTTAAAGATGCAAAGATCCTGCGGCTCGTGCCGAGCCACACTCAGCGACGGGGACCGCCATGTCATCTGCATCTGCGGCTCTCGCTCTCGTCGACGGCGGATGCCCTCACTGTGAGCTGATGCCTATGGTGACTCTGAGGACTCGCCTGGCATCCTTTTCATAGCCTGCACTTCAGCCCGCTGTAGCGTCGCGCCGTAAAAAGCGCCGTGCTCAGCGCGGCCCCGAGCCTTCTCCTGCCCGCCAAAGCTCGCTGGTTCGCCCGCCAGCTTCGCCGGCCGCCGCTTCCGCCATTGAGATCGACGAAACAGCTGAGGCCTGTTCTATCCTGGCATCAGACAGTGAGGATTGGGCGAGCTCTGTGGACCTCCCCCCCACTGTGCGCGAGCCTTCTGGGAGACGGGCTGGCATTGAATCTTGAGTTGATGCGTCTGCTCTCTCAAGCCGTCGACAACCCCGGCCTCGACTGGGAGTTAACCGGCTGGATGAATGCTTCCTCAAGAAGGACCACGCGGCGTCACAATCCAGGCCCGCGCCTTTTCTTCCTGAGCTTCACGAAGAAGTCGCAAGGTCTTGGAACGCCCCCTTCTCGGCCAGGATGCGTTCCTCTGTCTCTGCTGCATTCTCCACTGTGGACGGTGCGAAAGATAGAGGGTACCTTTCTCTTCCTCCAGTGGAAGCAGCGGTAGCATCCCATCTATGCCCGCCCTCTGCTGGACGGAGGGCTCAGACGGTGCTGCCGCCGCCGGGCAAGCAGTGTCAGCGCTGCACACAATGGTCATCCTGCAGATCTTCCAGGCCGACCTTCTCCTTAAAATGGATGAAGAAGGCGTGGAATCGATCAGCGTCGCGGATTTAAGGAACGCTACAGACCTGGCTCTACGCGCTGCGAAATCTGCTGCACAGGCTATTGGGCAGAACATGGCCTCTCTCACCGTGGCTGAGAGACACCTGTGGTTGACGCTGTCTGAGATGACGGGTTCGCTGTGTTTCTCGACGCGCCCATTTCGTCAGCTGGCCTCTTCGGATCTGCCGTCAAAGGTTTCGCGGACAGATTCCAGGGGGTCCAAAAGACATCACAGGCGATGAAGCACTCCCTCCCGAAGCGCTCTAGCTCCGCAGCAGATCTCTCGAAACAGCCGTCTGCCAGGAGCTCCCAGCCGCAGCCTGCACCACCCACTGCCGCTTCTCAGCGCCACCAGGCCCGAGAACAGAGACCGCGCTCTCTGCTTCGCATGCGCCCACTGCAGTTATGGCTGAAAGCGCGAGTTCATGGACCTCTGGTCTGTTTCGCCTCAGGGTCGACATAAAATGCATTTCGGCTCTGTAACCTTGGAAAATAGCCGACTGGCATCTGTCAGGCGTGAGTCTGGGGACTCGAGTGTGAAGGTGGTGTCCACGGACGCCTCCACCTCGAGATGGGGAGCGCTGCTCGAGGGCAGACCGTTCTTTGGCCAGTGGTCAGAACGGGAAAGGCTTCTTCACATAAACTGTCTGGAAATGTAGGCAGTCGACAACGCGCTACGGCGCTTTTGTCCCCAGATAAAAGGCCACCACGTCTTGGTCCGGTCGGAAAACATGTCAATGGGGGCATACATAAATAGCCATGGCGGCATCAGGTCCCCAAACCTTTACAGGCTGACGGAACGTGTCTGACTCCTGGTCTGGGCTCAGCACAACCCGCTTTCACTGAAAGCAACGCATGTGCCTGGTCACCTGAATCTGGGACCAGACAGACTGTCCAGAAACAATGTCCCAGCAGGGGAATGGTCGCTGCATCCGCAGACGATCCAACTGCTGTGGGAGACATTCGGCAGAGCACAGGTGGACCTGTTCGCGTCCCAAGAAAACGCTCACTGTCTGAACTTTTTCTCCAAGAGCAGGGATGCGCTGGCCCTCGTATGGCCCCGCTGCCCCCTCTATGCTTTCCCCCCCGTCTCGCACTGCCTCAAGTGTTGGAACGAATGAGGGAAAACAGATGCCCAGTGCTGCTCGTGGCTCCGCTCTGGACGAACCAGATTTTGTTCCCAGTCCTGATGCGGCTGACCAGCACTGCCCCGTGGCCTATACCGTTGAGGAGAGACCTCCTCTCTCAGGCAAAGGGCTCGATTTGGCATCCTCGCCCGGATTTATGGTCCCTACATGCATGGGCCATCAACGGGTACCCGCTAACTTCCCGGAGGGAGTGTTAAACACGATCACGCAGGCTAGAGCCCCGTCTACTAGACGGCTATATTCCTCGAAATGGTTGGTGTTCTCTGCCTGGTGTCAAGCTCAGGGCTTTTCACCCGTAGACTGCGGGGTTACGGAAGTGCTCTCCTTCATTCAGGAGCTGCTGGATAAGGGCAGAACCCCATCCACGCTCAAAGTATACGTGGCGGCCATAGCAGCGTTTGCAAAACTGACGTCTGGCCAGTCATTGGGGAAAAACGACCGGGTCGTGCGATTCCTCAGGGGAGCTCGGAGGCTGAATCCACCCAGACCCCCCTCAGTCCCTGTGTGTGACCTTTCTACGGTTTTGGAAGCCATGAAAGATGCCCCATTGAGCCAATCCATTTGTCAGACATGAAACATCTGTCTTTCAAAACGGTGTTTCTTATGGCTCTCGCTTCAGTAAAGCGCATAGGGGACTTACAAGCGCTTTCAGTAAGCACGTCATGTATGGAGTTTGGGCCTAATGACTCAAAAGTCATACTCAAACCGAGGCACGGGTACGTTCCCAAATCCCTCAACACACTGTTCAGGGCCCAGGTTATTTCCCTGTGCGCCCTCCCGGTTCATGATGAGGAGGGGGATGCGAGTCTCCTTTGCCCTGTCAGGGCACTGAGAGCTTATGTGTCCCACTCGTCTGTCTTCAGACAGACCAAGCAGCTCTTCGTTTTGTTTGGCGGACGCTCCAAGGGACTGGCCGCATCAAAACAGAGCCTATCCAGATGGATAGTCGATGCCATAGCGCTGGCTTACACTTCTACCGGCCTGCAGTGGCCTTTGGGTGTCAGAGCGCACTCCACGAGAGGTGTGGCCTCGTCGTGGGCGTGGTCTAGCGGGATTTCCTTGCATGATATCTTCAAGATATCTTAACACGTTCACCCTGTCTGCGTAAAACACTGTTAACATAACTAGCTCCTGTGGGATGCTATTTCATGGGGAATTATGCTTGCAGCCTCTCTTCTCTGACTCTCTGTGAGTCTATGGTGATTATGCACTATATGAGCCCCGGGCTACTGCCCTTGGGACTTTGGTGCCGGATCCCAGTACGCACGGCGTGTTGCATTGTGTTCCCCATAGCATAAGATATTACGCAGTAGGAGAGATACTCTCGTAAGAGAACGTACTCAGTTATTAAAGTAACCTCGGTTCTCTCTAGAGAGGGAACGAGTACTGCGTATCTTGCCGTGCATGCAACAGTTCACTTTAGCGATGAAAACCAGTTTGTATCAGCCTGTCGAGCCATATTTATAGGCCAAGGCCACGCCTATTCTGGCCTCTCTCGATAGGCTGCTGCTGTTGCCACAGGTCAGCCAATAGGCACGCGAGCCGCCTTGCCTATGTCTGCATGCTGTCGCAACACGTTTTACATTGATTCAAAATTAAGGATAATTTTTGGCTTCAATATCTCGTGGAAAAGAGGTTTTCCCCGTAGCGTAAGATATTACGCAATACTTGTTCCCTCTCTAGAGAGAACCGAGGTTACGTTAGTAACCGAGTACGTTTTTAC
The DNA here is from genome assembly GCF_051911475.1 of Siphateles boraxobius. Taxonomy (NCBI): domain Eukaryota; kingdom Metazoa; phylum Chordata; class Actinopteri; order Cypriniformes; family Leuciscidae; genus Siphateles; species Siphateles boraxobius. Next base: position 8,177,274 of record NW_027509193.1, read on the forward strand.
AGCAATATTTCCCAAATAACCTTTTAGGTATAAGTTCTTCAAATAACCATTTTGCCTTACTGTAAAGAACATAAAAATCTAAAGAACCTTTTTCCACTACAAAGAATCATGGAATCTTCGATGCCAATAAAGAACCTTTATTTTTAAACACCCATAAAACACTGCGGCAATGCACATGTAGATTTTGGAACCTCGGGACATATCCATAATCAGCATAATTCTCTGTGCCTCCTCTGCTGTTCCCTCCAGATCTACGATAAACTAATGTGTCTTTGCTGATATGCACATTTCCCCAATCACCCCATCTCTAGTCATTCACACACACACACACGCACGCACGCACGCACGCACGCACGCACGCACACACACACACACACACACACACACACACAATCTGTATCTCGATCCCCCAGAAATTCTCTTGCTTCACGCCGGATGCCGTGTTGCCTCAGTGAATTCTTTGATGTTATAGGCCGTCACGGCGAGGGAGCCAGCTCAGGCTTTGTACGGCGAGGTGGTGACGTCACTGCATGTAAACTCAAAACCCAAACATAAACAGGGCTCACTGCAGTGCAGCGCTGCAGGATTATAACACTCCAGTCACGCAGGCCTCTGATGGATATATCAGTACAATGATTAAAAGAATGTTCCGGGCTCAATACAAGTTAACATTCCGCATGCGTGGCATCCTGCTGGAAATTTGACTCAGTTTGTAAAATCTTGTATACAGTAGTGTACTTATGTACAGTGGAGCTGCTTGCATGCCCCATTGTGAATGTGTGCTAGTGTAAACACGTTTTCTCTTAATTTTGACCAATTGAGGGAACATTCATCTGAATTATTGTCTGTGGTAGCAGCACAGATTTTGTCAAGTATAGCTTATGTATTATAAACATATATTCTTTTAAATACAATTATTTAATAATAAATATAAAAAATAATATGCATTTATGAAATAAATACAAATAAATGTGATTGTATATTTTACTTATATTTACTTTAAATATCATTATATATATAATAAACATTTATTATAATTTTAAGTGTCATTATTGTCACCGCTAGGTTGCAAAGATGAAGTGAAGATCTAATTGCAGCAGTGTAGCTTTTATTTTCAAGAACATAAAGAAACAAAAACACTCAGGAATAAACAGGAACAGAACAACCAAGCATAACCTAACGACGACAGACAACTAAACAGGACAAAACACAGGGCTTAAATAGACAGAACTGATCAAAGAAACGAGACACAGCTGGCATGACTAATGAGATGATGAACAGGTGACAAGAATACAGACACAGAGGGAAACATGAACTGAACACAGTGAAAACTAATCTAGAAACAAACATAAACAGAACAGATCAAAAACAAACTCTAAACGTAAACAGAAATAAAACAAAACACATAGCGTGACAGTACCCAACCTTGGAGGTTGACAAGGGGCAGCTTCGGGCGAACACCAGGCGGACATCATGTGTGCAGCCCATACACACAAAATAGTTGTGGCTATTATAGTCAGCACTGCATTCTCAGTCGCTGACTCAAGGACTGGAAAGGGCTCTGGAACGGACTCAGGAAGTTCTCTCACAGGAACGGACTCAGGAAGTTCTCTCACAGGAACGGACTCAGGAAGTTCTCTCACAGGAACGGACTCAGGAAGTTCTCTCACAGGAACGGACTCAGGAAGTTCTCTCACAGGAACAGAATCAGGAGGTTCTCTCACAGGAACCATGGCTGTGGTTGGCACGCTGTAGCTGAAAAGCACAGGCTTCAATACACAGAGTAATCATTGCTACCGTAATTTACGGACTATTGAGCGCACCTGAATATAAGCCGCACCCACTGAATAAAAAAATAATAATTATTTTGAACATAAATAAGCCGCACATGTCTATAAGCCGCAGGTGCCTACCGGTACATTGAAACAAATGAACTTTACACAGGCTTTAACGAAACACGGGTTGTAACAAAAATAAATAGGCTTTAACGAAACACGGCTTGTAACAAAATGTCACAAAAAATAAATAGGCTTTAACGCAACACGGCTTGTAACAAAAATAAATAGGCTTTAACGAAACACGGCTTGTCACAAAATATAAATAGGCTTTAACGAAACACGGCTTGTAACAAAAAATAAAAAATTAGCAGTAAACAGTAGCCTACCAAGAAAGTCATTGGTCACTATCTTCCTCCTCCTGTAGACTGAAACCACTGAAGTCATCTCCTTCGGTGTCGGAGTTGAATAGCCTCAGAATTGCTTCATGCGATATTAGATCGTTTTCATTGTCGCTCTTGTCCCTTTCATCTGGAGGCAAATCCCCCGCTGAGCCCTCTTCAACACGCAGCCTTTCGAAACCCGTTGATGATAGTGGATTTTTTTGACAATGCTCCACACTGTCAGGACCCACTGGCAAACTTGACCATAAGTTGCTCTTCGCATGCGGCACGTTTTAGTGAAGGTTTTCTCCCCACTTGTCATCCAAGCCCCCCACTGACCGATGATTCGCCTTTCCTGTTGACAGTCCGAGTGAGAGGCAGGTCAAACTTCAGAGGAACCTCATCCATATTTATGATGTCGTGCGGGCCAATGGAATGCTCTGCTATCTTTGCATCAGTGAAGTTGCGGAAGTTTTAAACTTTTTCCTCGTAGTCGGGAGGGAGCTGCTGACACAGACTCGTCCGTACCCTGATGGACAGGCCTTTAGGTCTCATAAATCTGAAACACCACAATGGTCCATCTCTAAAATCCTCACACTTCATTGCGGTGGCGATTGTTTTGGCTTACAGTCGGATCTGCACAGTTGAAACACCTCGGCCGTCTGCTCTCTGTGTGTTGACCCAGTCTTCGAGCTCATTTTCTAGTTCGGGCCATCTGCTTTTCTTCCCACTGAAAGCTTTAGTTGTCTTTTTGTACTGAGTCAATTCCTCACGCTGCTATTTCCAACGTCTTATCATCGATTCATTAAGACCAAGCTCCTGTGCAGCAACTTGATTTCCTTTTCCAACAGCAAGATCAATCGCCTTCAACTTGAAAGCCGCATCATATGGATTTCTCTGTGTCTTTGCCATGATGAGGGTGACAAAATGACTACCGTAATCAGAATGCTGGGGAAGTTTGAGCACGCTTGATTTAATCTAAACAGTAAACAAAAAAGTTGTTTGACCTTAACCCGGTCGGCAATTTCATTGGTCTAATGAAAGCTTCATAACGCCAAAAAACAGAGGACATCACAGAATGTTTTTTTTTTTTTTTTGAAAGCGGGAAAAATCCATATATTTGCCGCGTCATTGTTTAAGCCGTGAGGTACATAAAGACAGGTGTAAATAATGACGGCAACTATACCAACTAATACCACAACCAGGAGAAACAGCAACCAAAAAGGTAGGGAACAAGGAAACAATAAGAACAGAGAATACATTTCAACATAAAAGTTCCTACAACAAAAATCGCAGAACTGGGATCATGACAATTATAATCGTATATATATATATATATCATTAATAATATTTTATAGATTATGTTTTATAATATGTAATATTAATGTAATATTCAAAATACATAAATACATTTAAATACAGTTCTCTCTGGTTCTCGAATCTGATTGGCCTTTTCCAGCCATGCAATATTCCCCCAGTATTAGCACTGGAACTGTTTCACCATTTGTACCACTCCGCTTGCAACATTTCTCACAGAGGGTGTCATGGCGGACGAGAAGCAAACCACCATAATTTTTTACAAATGCTACTGTTATTGTGTCACTGAATGTAGTTTTAAGAGTTTTTTAGGCAAGAATGTAGTTATTTAGACCCCCAAATTTGACAATTTGTTTAGACGTTGTCAGAGATTGAGCTCCAGACCGTCAGCAGCCGCTCAGCGCTCATGTACCCGAAGAGAATATTCATTTCGGCCAGACCTTGGGAAATTTGCAGCTGCAACTGCATCTTTGGTCTTATTCATCGATTACTTGTTCCAGAGCAAATCGATTTGGCTAGTTTTATAACTTTATATTTTAATTTAACTGAAATCATGTAGGCTAGGCTCTGACTATAACTAGCTCTGCTTTTGTACTTTTGACTGAACTGTTTGCTTGTTTATTTCTTATTGTACAAACTTCTTATACTTTTATAATGGCTAATATTGTTTATTTAAATATTATTGATCAATAAGTAATATTTTATTTAAATAACATTTCGCATTTGGTGTTGAGAAAGGGTTGACTTCAGGGAAAGTTAGCTATATTATTACAACATTAGATGGCAGCAAAGACTGTCTTAATAAGCGAGTCAGTAGGAAAGACTTTTAAATGGGCTGATTGAAGCAACTGTTAAACTGTCAACCTGAGATTTGAATCCAAGGCGAAATGAAGTAGTTCTGCACAAAAGAGAACCCTTTAAGGGGTTTGTTCACCCAAAACAATTTAATATACAGGTCCTTCTCCAAAAATTTGCATATTGTGATAAAGTTCATTATTTTCCATAATGTAATGATAAAAATTAAACTTTCATATATTTTAGATAGGTCTTTTATTGTTTTAATAATGATGATTTTGGCATACAGCTCATGAAAACCAAAAATTCTTATCTCAAAAAATTAGCATATCATGAAAAGGGTCTCTAAACGAGCTATTAACCTAATCATCCGAATCAACTAATTAACTCTAAACACCTGCAAAAGATTCCTGAGGCTTTTAAAAACTCCCAGCCTGTTTCATTACTCAAAACCGCAATCATGGGTAAGACTGCCGACCTGACTGCTGCCCAGAAGGCCATCATTGACACCCTCAAGCAAGAGGGTAAGACACAGAAAGAAATTTCTGAACAAATAGGCTGTTCCCAGAGTGCTGTATCAAGGCACCTCAGTGGGAAGTCTGTGGGAAGGAAAAAGTGTGGCAAAAAACGCTGCTCAACGAGAAGAGGTGACCGGACCCTGAGGAAGATTGTGGAGAAGGACCGATTCCAGACCTTGGGGGACCTGCGGAAGCAGTGGACTGAGTCTGGAGTAGAAACATCCAGAGCCACCGTGCACAGGCGTGTGCAGGAAATGGGCTACAGGTGCCGCATTCCCCAGGTCAAGCCACTTTTGAACCAGAAACAGCGGCAGAAGCGCCTGACCTGGGCTACAGAGAAGCAGCACTGGACTGTTGCTCAGTGGTCCAAAGTACTTTTTTCGGATGAAAGCAAATTTTGCATGTCATTCGGAAATCAAGGTGCCAGAGTCTGGAGGAAGACTGGGGAGGAGGAAATGCCAAAATGCCTGAAGTCCAGTGTCAAGTACCCACAGTCAGTGATGGTCCGGGGTGCCATGTCAGCTGCTGGTGTTGGTCCACTGTGTTTTATCAAGGGCAGGGTCAATGCAGCTAGCTATCAGGAGATTTTGGAGCACTTCATGCTTACATCTGCTGAAAAGCTTTATGGAGATGAAGATTTCATTTTTCAGCACGACCTGGCACCTGCTCATAGTGCCAAAACCACTGGTAAATGGTTTACTGACCATGGTATTACTGTGCTCAATTGGCCTGCCAACTCTCCTGACCTGAACCCCATAGAGAATCTGTGGGATATTGTGAAGAGAAAGTTGAGAGACGCAAGACCCAAAACTCTGGATGAGCTTAAGGCCGCTATCGAAGCATCCTGGGCCTCCATAACACCTCAGCAGTGCCACAGGCTGATTGCCTCCATGCCACGCCGAAATTGAAGCAGTCATTTCTGCAAAACAATCCCCGACCAAGTATTGAGTGCATAACTGAACATAATTATTTGAAGGTTGACTTTTTTTGTATTAAAAACACTTCTTTTATTGGTCGGATGAAATATGCTAATTTTTTGAGATAGGAATTTTGGGTTTTCATGAGCTGTATGCCAAAATCATCAGTATTAAAACAATAAAAGACCTGAAATATTTCAGTTGGTGTGCAATGAATCTAAAATATATGAAAGTTTAATTTTTATCATTACATTATGGAAAATAATTAACTTTTATCACAGTATGCTAATTTTTTGAGAAGGACCTGTATATATATATATATATATATATATATATATATATATATATATATGATAAATTGTTTTGGGTGAAATCATATATATATATAAGATTTTTAATCAGCAGTATCAGGCATTGTAAAAGATTGAATTGACCTTGTTAACTGGATCTCTTGAATACTTTCTTTTGGATAACATAAATGACAGCAGACATGCCAGCAGTAAACACAGAAACACATGATGCAATTCCACCTAGGTTATCACTCAGTCTTACAAAAAATAATGTATTCTATCAGGACTTGACTTTGCCAGCACCTCTCTAACTCTCTCTCTCTCTCTCTCTCTCTCTCTCTCTCTCTCTCTCTCTCTCTCTCTCTCTCTCTCTCTCTCTCTCTCTCTCTCTCTCTCTCTCTCTCCCTCCCTCCCTCTCTCTCCCTCTCTCTCTCCCTCCCTCTCTCTCTCTCTCTCTCTCTCTCCCTCCCTCCCTCTCTCTCTCTCTCTCTCTCTCTCTCTCTCTCTCTCTGTGTGTCTGTGTTACCAGAGCAGCCAGGCAGGAACTGAATGAGCTGAAAATAGCTGTGCTCCTGTTAAGAATACCTGCCTGTCTCGCAGATGTGTGTGTGTGTGTGTGTGTGTGTGTGCATTTTCTCTGCTTTCTAATTATCAGTGTACCAAAATTAATTAACAAGTAATATATGCAGGAAGGAGTACGTAGCTCAGAAAAGAAGACCTGAGAATTGCAGAATTCTCAGGATGCTGAAATAATGAAGCAACGGCTGAATTTGAGTTGTTAAATGTGTCAGGATTGTGTGTTCAGTGTGTAAGTGTGGGTGATGTAAACCAGGCCCTTCTGTTCTGGGGTTTAATGGGCGGGAGAGTTTAGGAATTTTCAGAATTCGCTGCAGCCAAACCTTCAATGAAATCCAGTGTGTTGTAAACAGTCGCAGTGTTTGTAATGTGGGTCAGTAGCTTTGGAAGGGGTGGCACTTTTGTGGCAACCGCCTGAGAGTCCGGAGTCAAATAATGGCTAATACACACAACTGAATTTATCTGGGTCAGCCCAGTGATGTAGACAGTGACCTTTAGACAAAGAAATAAAATGAGTTTGACTGCTGTTTAGTTCGCCGAATGTGTGTAAGTGGGTTCCAACTGAGGAAAAAAGGTTTTCCGCATGATTTCACCCTTCTAAAGGTATTTATTGACTCTGAACACTCTGATAAAAAACATAGAACAACAAATATGAGGTAACTAAGAGGAAAGGAAGTCAAATGCTCAAGAATGAGCCACAGAGAGAACTGGATGTTTACATTTTCTAACGTAAGAGTGCTTGCCTGTGCAAACCTTAGGATGGCTGGACGGATGGCTGGACGGACAGATGGATGAATGGACAGATACCTGAAGTCTGAACCAGAATACCTTCTACTGCCAGTATTTTGATTAAGCCCAAGGATTCAGATAGAGTTGGATGGATGGACGGACAGTCAGATGGACGGATGGATGGAGGGACGGATGGATGTATGGCTGGATGGATGGATGAATGGATGGACAGATGGATAGATGGACGGACGGACGGACGAATAGTTGGATGGAGAGTCAGACGGATGGATAGTTGAGTGGACAGTCAGAAGGACGGATGGACGGACGGTTGGATGGACGGACAGTCAGATGGATGAATGGACAGATACCTGAAGTCTGAACCAGAATACCTGCTACTGCCAGTATTTTGATTAAGCCCAAGGATTCAGATAGAGTTGGATGGATGGACGGACAGTCAGATGGACGGATGGATGGAGGGACGGATGGATGTATGGCTGGATGGATGGATAAATGGATGGACGGATGGATAGATGGACGGACGGACGGACGAATAATTGGATGGACAGTCAGACGGATGGATAGTTGAATGGACAGTCAGAAGGACGGATGGACGGACGGTTGGATGGACGGACAGTCAGATGGATGAATGGACAGATACCTGAAGTCTGAACCAGAATACCTGCTACTGCCAGTATTTTGATTAAGCCCAAGGATTCAGATAGAGTTGGATGGATGGACGGACAGTCAGACGGAAGGATGGACGGACGGACAGACAGATGGATGTGTGGCTGGATGGATGGATAAATGGATGGATAGATGAACGGACGGACGAATGGTTGGATGGACAGTCAGACGGACGGATGGACGGACAGTCAGACGGATAGTTGGATGGACAGACAGTCAGATGGATGGTTGGATGGACGGACAGTCAGACGGATGGATGGACGGACGGATGGACAGTCAGATGGATGGATGGATGGATGGATGGACCAACAGTCATACGGATGGTTGGATGAACGGACGGATGAATGGTTGGATGGATGGACAGTCAGACGGATGGATGGATGGACCAACAGTCAGACGGATGGTTGAATGGATGGACAGACAGTCAGATGGATGAACGGACAGTCAGACGGATGGTTGGATGGATGGACAGTCAGACAGATGGCTGGATGGACGGACAGTCAGACGGATGGTTGGATGAACAGACGGATGAATGGTTGGATGGATGGACAGACAGTCAGACAGATGGTTGGATGGATTGACGGACAGACGAATGGTTGGATGGATGGACAGTCAGATGGATGGATGAATGGATGAACAGATGGACGAATGGTTGGATGGATGGACAGTCAGATGGATGGATAGACGGACAGTCAGATGGATGGATGGATGAACAGACGGACGAATGGTTGGATGGATGGTTGGATGGACGGACAGTCAAACGGATGGTTGGATGAACAGACGGACGAATGGTTGGATGGATGGACAGACAGTCAGACAGATGGTTGGATGGATGGACGGACAGACGAATAGTTGGATGGAAGGACAGACAGACGGATGGATGGATGGACAGTCAGGCGGATGGTTGGATGGACGGACAGTCAGACAGATGGCTGGATCGATGGACGGACAGTCAGATGGATGGATGGATGGATGGATGGATGAACAGATGGACGAATGGTTGGATGGACAGACAGTCAGACAGATGGTTGGATGGACGGACGAACGGACAGTCAGACAGATAGTTGGATGGATGGACAGAGTCAGACGGACAGATGGATGGATGGACAAACAGTCAGACGAACGGATGGATGGTTGGATGGACAGACGAATGGTCGGATGGATGGACGGACAGTCAAACGGACGGATGATGGATGGATGGATGAATGGTTGGATGGATGGACAGTCAGACGGATGGTTGGATGGACGGAGAGTCAGACGGATGGATGGATGGATGAAAAGAAGGACGAATGATTGGATGGATGGTTGGATGGACAGACAGTCAGACGGATGGTTGGATGAACAGACAGACAAATAGTTGGATGGATGGACAGACAGTCAGACAGATGGTTGGATGGATGGACGGACAGACGAATGGTTGGATGGATGGACAATCAGACGGATGGATGGACGGACAGTCAGACAGATGGTCCATCGATCCAGCCATCGATCCACCCATCTGTCTGACTGTCCGTCCATCTAACCATCCATCTGACTGTCCGTCCATCCGTCCGTCTGACTGTCCATCCAGTCAGACGGATGGTTGGATGGACGGACAGTCAGACGGATGGATGGATGGATGAACAGACAGACGAATGGTTGGATGGATGGTTGGATGGACAGACAGTCAGACGGATGGTTGGATGAACAGACGGACGAATATTTGGATGGATGGACAGACAGCCAGACAGATGGTTGGGTGGATGGATGGACGGACAGACGAATGGTTGGATGGATGGACAGTCAGACGGATGGATGGACGGATGGTTGGATGGACGGATAGTCAGACAGATGGCTGGATCGATGGACGGACAGTCATATGGATGGATGGATGAACAGACGGACGAATGGTTGGATGGATGGTTGGATGGACAGACGGACAGTCAGACAGATGGTTGGATGGATGGACAGAGAGTCAGACGGACAGATGGATGGATGGACAAGAAGTCATATGAACGGATGGATGGATGGACGGACAGTCAGATGGATGGTTGGATGGACAGACGAATGGTTGGATGGATGGACAGTCAGACGGATTGATGGATGGACGGATGGACGGACAGACGGATGGATGGACGGACAGTCAGACGGATGGATGGATGGACCAACAGTCAGACGGATGGTTGAATGGATGGACAGACAGTCAGATGGATGAACGGACAGTCAGACGGATGGTTGGATGGATGGACAGTCAGACAGATGGCTGGATGGACAGACAGACGAATGGTTGGTTGGATGGACAGTCAGACGGATGGTTGGATGGATGGACAGTCAGACAGATGAATGAACGGACAGTCAGGCGGATGGTTGGATGGATGGACAGTCAGACAGATGGATGAATGGACACACAGTCAGATGGATGGATGGATGGATGAACAGACGGATGAATGGTTGGATGGATGGACAGACAGTCAGACAGATGTTTGGATGGATGGACGGACAGACGAATGGTTGGATGGATGGACAGTCAGACGGATGGATGGACGCACAGTCAGATGTATGGATGGATGGATGAACAGATGGACGAATGGTTGGATGGATGGTTGGATGGACGGACAGTCAAACGGATGGTTGGATGAACAGACAGACGAATGGTTGGATGGATGGACAGACAGTCAGACAGATGGTTGGATGGATGGATGGACGGACAGACCACTGGTTGGATGGATGGACAGTCAGACGGATGGATGGATGGACAGTCAGACGGATGGTTGGATGGACGGACAGTCAGACAGATGGCTGGATCGGAGGACGGACAGTCAGATGATGGATGGATGGATGGATGGATGAACAGACGGACGAATGGTTGGATGGACAGACAGTCAGACAGATGGTTGGATGGACGGACGGACAGTCAGACAGATGGTTGATGGATGGACAGAGAGTCAGACGGACAGATAGATGGATGGACAAACGGTCAGACGAACGGATGGATGGATGGACGGACAGTCAGATGGATGGTTGGATGGACAGGCGAATGGTTGATTGGATGGACGGACAGTCAGACGGACGGATGATGGATGGATGGTTGAATGGTTGGATGGATGGACAGTCAGACGGAAGGTTGGATGGACGGACAGTCAGACGGATGGATGGATGAACAGACGGACGAATGGTTGGATGGATGGTTGGATGGACAGACGGTCAGACAGATGGTTGGATGAACAGACGGACGAATAGTTGGATGCATGGAGAGACAGTCAGACAGATGATTGGATGGATGCACGGACAGACGAATGGTTGGATGGATGGATAGTCAGACAGACGGCTGGATCGATGGACGGACAGTCAGATGGATGGATGGATGGATGAACAGACGGACGAATGGTTGGATGGATGGTTGGATGGACGGACAGTCAGACGGATGGTTGGATGGACGGACAGTCAGACAGACGGCTGGATCGATGGACGGACAGTCAGATGGATGGATGGATGAACAGACGGACGAATGGTTGGATGGATGGTTGGATGGACGGACAGTCAGACGGATGGTTGGATGGACGGACAGACAGTCAGACAGATGGTTGGATTGATGGACAGAGAGTCAGACGGACAGATGGATGGATGGACAAACAGTCAGATGAACGGATGGATGGATGGACGGACAGTCAGATGGATGGTTGGATGGACAGATGAATGGTTTGATGGATGGACGGACAGTCAGACGGACGGATGATGGATGGATGGACGAATGGTTGGATGGAAAGACGGACAGTCAGACGGATGGTTGGATGTATGGACGGACAGTCAGACGGATGGTTGGATGGACGGATGGTTGGATGGATGGACGGACAGTCAGACTGACGGATGGGTGGTTGGATGGATGGATGGACAGTCAGATGGATGGTGGGATGGATGGACCGACAGTCAGACGGATGGTTGGATGGATGGATGGTTGGATGGATGGACAGTCAGACGGACAGATGGGTGGTTGGATGGATGGATGGACAGTTAGACGGATGGTTGGATGGGTGGACAGACAGTCAGACGGACGGACGGATGGATGGATGTTTGGATTGATAGACGGACAGTCAGACGGATGGATGGACGGATGGACAGTCAGAAGGATGGATGGATGGATGGACCAACAGTCATACGGATGGTTGGATGGACGGACAGACGGATGGTTGGATGGACGGACGGACGGACGTATGGTTGGATGGATGGACAGTCAGACGGATGGATGGATGGATGGATGGATGGACGGACAGACAGACGGATGGATGGATGGACGGACAGTCAGACGGATGGATGGATGGACCAACAGTCAGATGGATGGTTGAATGGATGGACAGACAGTCAGATAGATGGTTGGATGGACAGACAGACCAATGGTTGGATGGATGGACAGTCAGACGGATGGTTGGATGGATGGACAGTCAGACAGATGGATAAATGGACAGTCAGACGGATGGTTGGATGGATGGACAGTCAGACAGATGGCTGGATGGACGGACAGTCAGACGGATGGATGGATAAACAGACAGATGAATGGTTGGATGGATGGACAGACAGTCAGACAGATGGTTGGATGGATGGACGGACAGTCAGACGGATGGTTGGATGGATGGACAGACAGTCAGACGCACGGACGGATGGATGGAGGGTTGGATGGATGGACGGACAGGACAGTCATATGGATGGTTGGATGGATGGACAGTCAGACGGACGGATGGATGGTTGGATGGATGGTTGGATGGAAGGACGGACAGTCAGACGGATGAATGGATGGACTGACAGAGAGATGGTCTTTGTGTCTGAGCTCTATCTGAATTGTTTGGCTCAATCAAAATACTGGCAGTAGCAGGTTTCAACATCATAATTAATCTCAAACGACACATTTAACAGTCCTAAAAGAAAGTATGTGCAAGAGAAAGAGACAGAGAGACTGCAAGCAGGCTGAGGTGTATGCTTGTGCGTGTGTAGGCAGGACACAGGGAGCTAGAAGAGAAAATAACAGGATCTGAATGGACACTAAAGAGATCACAGTGAAACCGAATCTTAATGTGGGGTGTTCGCTCCTCTGCTTGCTTTTGGCGAGTTTTCTGCAGACAGATCCAGCCTAAACCAGACAGACAAGTGACACTCAAACTGGGCACAAAAATCAGACACTCTTTTCAGCATTGACAAGATTCCAGCTAGAAATCATTTGTTTGTCCACAATGAAAGTGAAAAAATAAGCAAAGTGTAATTTTAATCCAATAAGATTGTGGGTGGAGTAACAGAAATAGGAACCTAAATAATCAACAAAAAGTCTTCAGTAACATCCTTGGTTAGGTCACTGGGGCATAGTTGTGTGGATTGATAGAGAAATTAATAAGCAATCAACATGTTTGTACTAGTAACTTCCACGTTTACTTAATGTTTCTTGTTTCATGACATGAATAAATCGACTGTAATTCAAGGTTTTATCTTGACGGTTTAAATAGGTCAAATTAAGAAAATAAGCTCTAAGATTCAGTTTTAGACTTTTTCAAATGTAGCTGAATCTCAGCTGTTCTTGTTCTCACTTGCGTATGACCTCTGCTGAGGTTCAATCACTGAGGTTTTCACAACCACAGGCGTGAAATTGTGCTTTAGGAAAGTGAGCTTTGAGCATATTAACGCTGGCTAACACGCCTGCAGATAAAAACTGTGCCTCTGTAGGAGCCGGCTGCGTATCCCTTATGACATGCTGCGTAATAGAATTTATGAGGCTGTGAAACTGTTGCAACCCTCTGCTCCAATGTGGTGTTAGGATACAGCTAACCACAGAAATAGAGAATTATGCATAACGCAATATAAAGGGTAGAAGTTGGGATATTCACAATCAAGGGTTTCATCACATCAATACTGTTATGCATATTTGCAAATGTATATTGACAGTAAAAACAAAATAAAACAGTAATCGTTACAGAGTGAGAGTGTGTAGTTAGAATTGGTGTTTGCAGTGTAAGCTAAAATTGTTAAGAGCTGACTAAAGCAATATAGTGAATCCTCAATTTCACAAAAATATTTCCTAATCATAATGTCACAACAAAGACAATGCATTTTGCAAAAAGAAAATGAAGCATATATTTCGGACCATTACAACATTTTGCATTGTAACATTATTTTCATAACAATTAATAAATATATAAATATACACTCACCTAAAGGATTATTAGGAACACCTGTTCAATTTCTCATTAATGCAATTATCTAATCAACCAATCACATGGCAGTTGCTTCAATGCATTTAGGGGTGTGGTCCTGGTCAAGACAATCTCCTGAACTCCAAACTGAATGTCAGAATGAGAAAGAAAGGTGATCTGCTCAGTTACTGGGATTTTCACGCACAACCATTTCTGGGGTATACAAAGAATGGTGTGAAAAGGGAAAAACATCCAGTATGCGGCAGTCCTGTGGGTGAAAATGCCTTGTTGATGCTAGAGGTCAGAGGAGAATGGGCCGACTGATTCAAGCTGATAGAAGAGCAACTTTGACTGAAATAACCACTCGTTACAACCGAGGTATGCAGCAAAGCATTTGTGAAGCCACAACACGCACAACTTTGAGGCGGATGGGCTACAACAGCAGAAGACCCCACCGGGTACCACTCATCTCCACTACAAATAGGAAAAAGAGGCTACAATTTGCAAGAGCTCACCAAAATTGGGCAGTTGAAGACTGGAAAAATGTTGCCTGGTCTGATGAGTCTCAATTTCTGTTGAGACATTCAGATGGTAGAGTCAGAATTTGGCGTAAACAGAATGAGAACATGGATCCATCATGCCTTGTTACCACTGTGCAGGCTAGTGGTGGTGGTGTAATGGTGTGGGGGATGTTTTCTTGGCACACTTTAGGCCCCTTAGTGCCAACTGGGCATCGTTTAAATGCCACGGCCTACCTGAGCATTGTTTCTGACCATGTCCATCCCTTTATGGCCACCATGTACTCATCCTCTGATGGTTACTTCCAGCAGGATAATGCATCATGTCAGAAAGCTTGAATCATTTCAAATTGGTTTCTTGAACATGACAATGAGTTCACTGTACTAAAATGGCCCCCACAGTCACCAGATCTCAACCCAATAGAGCATCTTTGGGATGTGGTGGAACGGGAGCTTTGTGCCCTGGATGTGCATCCCACAAATCTCCATCCACTGCAAGATGCTATCCTATCACTATGGGCCAACATTTCTAAAGAATGCTTTCAGCACCTTGTTGAATCAATGCCACGTAGAATTAAGGCAGTTCTGAAGGCGAAAGGGGGTCAAACACAGTATTAGTATGGTGTTCCTAATAATCCTTTAGGTGAGTGTAGATTTTAAATGTAAATGAATCAAGGCCAAATACTTTTGTGAGTTTTTTTTTGCTGTTTATTTATTTTTTTCTATAATATATTATTTGATTCATTCCAGTAATGAGAATTTGTGGGGGAAGGTGCTTAATTGCCATAAATAATATTACAATGCAAAAATTCCTAATGGTCCTAAAAATAGGCCTTTTCGGTGTGCAAATGTTTTCTGTTATTCTTGAGGTGAAATGTGACCTCAACAAATTTTCATGAGATTCTCAAAATCAGCTAATAATACATTAATAAAGATTAATTTAGTACATTATATATAGATTTCAACTAATGTAATCAGCTATTTTACAACGTATCCAATCTATTTTATAATTTCATATTTTTTCACACTGTTGACGGCACTCTACGGCACACTGCATGTATAATATACCCCCCACTATGCAAAAATGCGGAAGTATAATCTGTATTTTTCACGAAAGCCCTGGAGCTGTCAAAAGTCTGTCGGATGACACATTTTGCATTATCCAGTGGACTTTTCCTGAAAAATAAACATGAATTTCTGTCCCAAGGTTACACAGAGAAAGAGTAAACATTGTTCATTTACATATACTACCTACATTGCAACAATACAAAGGGGGTTAAAATCTACGAAGTTACACTTTAAATAACACTACCTTATTATTCCCTTGTTAACAACACATTTTTCACTAAAACTATCTAACATTTTTTCCCCAGAGTGTCACTTTTTTCTCTGCTTTACTTTCACTTGAGTCTGTAATTCCTGTACTAACAGTCTTACTTGCCTAATGTCAAACCTCAAGGATCTTTTTTTGTTCCTTTCTATCTTCATCACTTTCTCCCTATCATCCTTTTCTCTCTACTATCTGTGTCTCACACATCGTAGATTGACTGTGGATTTAAATGATCAGATCTAAATATTTAGTCTTATAAATAAAGCCGTGATTGACATTTTTAAATATGCTTGTGAAAGTCTCTTGAAGCCCATCTTCCTTGCGAGATAAAACATTTAAATCCTAATTCAACATTAAAGACGTGTTGCTATTCCTCAGGCTATGATAAGGTCTCAGCAATTCCCACTGAGATGAGATGAAAAAAGCTGAGCAACCTCAGTGAAGCCTAATAGTTTCTCTTCCAAAAACAGATCTATTGCAGAGTTGCGAGACGGTAGCTGATCTTCACGCCGAACAGGAAATTGTTAACAATTGTGAGGATGCAGTGCTCATCTGAAACAAATCCAAAATTGTTTGGCATAACATATTTACTTGGGCTGCCATTTAACTGACATATCCAATTAAATATATATATATATAAAAAAAACATGTTTAAAAAAAATCCATGTGCTACAACACAACCACACCTGGATAAAGCAGCTATACCGCAAACAATTAATACATCTAAGAGCCTTTTTACACCTGGTCACTTCGTGCTGCAAATGAAACTGAAAGTAAGTCGCAGACGAACAACGCACAATCATCTGATCTAACCAGTGCCGATGCCTCTCTCTTTTTTTTTTTGGTCTTGAAATTAGCTGATGATAAATAAAATGCAGGTCATATCTGTTGGTTTCGCTGACGTGAATGCCATTAAATTTGCACATACAGCCGGAATTGAAGATTTATATTCGTTTTGCGGAGACACATATATGTGGCCAAGCGTAAATGGAACTGTTTAAACAAAACAAGATTGCTAGTAGATCAGTAAAAACGCATGAAGTGCAGGTGTAAAAAGTAGCCTACCCTCAGACAAAATCAAAGAACTGCACTATGATGTGCAGTGCAAGCATGCTATATTATATCACAGTGCTGACTGTCCTATCAGCACCTCACATTACTCTCATCTAGAGTATAGTGCTCCACTTGATTGACTGCTCTAGGTATTTTCTGTTCCTGTGCTAGTAGTAGTGCTATCTTCTAGTTAGTATTCACTATACATTTTTTTTTATTACAGGCGAGGTTGGATTTACCCTTATAAAACCAAGACGACAGGGTTCAAACACTTCAACAGTATGAATGTTCCAAGATATAGTGGTGCAAATAGCAAAATGTGTCCAGTAATCAGCCAACATGATGGCCAACAACATTGCTTATACTCTATCTGCCTATATAAGTACTGCATGACCTTCTCCTGCCAAACGGAACAGATGCATGACCCACAACAGCCAAGATTTGTTGTCATCTGGGACAATGTAGGTCTCCACCAAGCTGTTCTGCTCTTGAACTTGTTCATCGACCACAATTTATGGATTTTTATGTCAATTTTTCACGTACAATAAATATTTCTATATCTTGCAGTGTTGTATTTGGTTGAGTTTTTCCCCATTGCTAACACACTTTAATTTCCCAAACCGTTCATTCAGTTCTTAATACAAGTTTTTGTCAATACAACCTCATTTTCGATGTTCTTATTCAGAAGGCTCAAGTACAGATTATAAATGACTCAAGCCGTCACAATATAAACTCAAATAACACACATTTATCCATATGTAAACATATTATGTAGCAAAACTGATAGTGTAACACATTAACACTAAATGGAGCCACAGGTAATTACATCTCAACACTGGATGGGAGAGAGAGAACGAGGAAGAGGAAAATAAAGGGGAGGGACTCAAAGAACATTTGTTCCTGATGAAATATGAAGCACAGTTGATCACGTTCTTGTGCATGAAATGACCACGAGGGAAGCTGGTCAACAGGGTTTTTTACTACTTACACAAACAGTATATTTACAGTACAGTACTTTATATGAAAAAACTTTTAATGTAGCACGTTCTACACCCTCAAACTCGTAACTAAACTGTCAAATTGTACTGTATTTTCGCAGAACCGAGAGGCGACTGCCTTGTGCCTTGGGGAAAAAAACGTTTTGGTTAGAGGACCAATGAACTGCTGTAAATGTGGTCAGTCGTCAGTACTGCAATGCATTTTGTCTGGGGGTGCCAAGGATGCTGTGGTTGGTGATTTTTATTTATTTTTTACTGTGTAGTAAATGCAGTATATTGTGTTTTGTTGCATAGAGAGTACAATACTTCTGAACTTTTTCTTTTAAAATGCTTTTTATACCATGCTTTTCATTTTACAGAAGTGTAATAAAAATAAACTTTTCTTAAAGCTCCCTGTTGTATTTTACTGTATCTGCACCCTTCCATTTATGCTGTATACTGTAATAGTCAATGACCTGCAACATTCCTGATTCCCAATTAGAGGTTTTTGTAATAGTGTTTTGAATTGATCTCACTGATGATGATGATGATGATGAATTTTATTTATAATGCACTATACATTTGACATCAAATCTCAAAGTGCTTACAAAATCAAAAAACAAATACGCAGACACTTAAAAATACTTAAAAATACGCTTTTCTAAAAAGATAAGTTTTCAGATCTTTAAAAAATAAAAACCAAACATCCGTCTCACTGGTTGTTCTCTAGGCAGAGGAGTAGTCTGTTTATTTATCAGGTTTGTGTGTCATCTAAGGCCAGAGTTTGATTTTGACAAAAGAGAATATGTTTTGACTAAATATATATTAGAGTTTGTACTTAATAAATGATTTCCATTACACGAGAGTAGATGTTAAAACTTCATGCTGATTTGTACTCGGCTTTCGCCAAGATAATCACCAACTAAGACGTAGCTTTACAGTAACCTATGCTTCTCCATCCATTTAAGCTTCTTTCCATCTGGTGACGTGAATCTTCTGTCTGGTGTTAATACAGTGTATTGCGCGTCAGCACACACAACGGCTGCAACCACAGTGCGGTCCCCCATAACAACCCTCTGGATTGAGCGGAGTAGGGAACATCTCTAGGGTCTTCAAGTGGGCACCTTCCGTCCTCAGTGTTTCGTCGACTAGCCCACGACACCTCAAGAGGGCTCGACAGTGACTCTGGCGTCCCAGAGTCACCCCCCTCCGTCCCCCACTCAACTCAGCCCAGCTTACTGACCTCTACTTCCCTCTTGCTGCTGATACCTAACCACAATCTATGGCATACCACCTACCACAAAACACAATATCTGCCCAACCACCCGTCATTCACGCAATATACACAGGAACGTAATGACTGTAAATACTATACAACCTATACAAATAAACCAACAGTTGCTGCTGAGACCTAACCACAATCTCACCGCAACCCAACCATACGCGCCAACCCGTTTGACTAAGGCTGTCGAGCCCCACTGGTGCGTTAATATGCAGTTTCAGTGGCAACGGTTCCGTATGGCATACCACCTACCGCAAAACACAATATCTGCCCAACCACCCGTCATTCACGCAATATACACAGGAACGTAATGACTGTAAATACTATACAACCTATACAAATAAACCAACAGACCTTTCAAGTTTTCAAGAATTCTACGAAACCGTAGCATGGCGGCCTGTACACAGCCAGCTAGAATCTTTCCGTCTCAACCACAGCCAGTTGCTGCTCCTTTCTGCTGCTTCAGATAAGTTCTTTACTGTACGACGCAACTCTTGGCCACTGAATCCGACGTCTCTGAGGAACCGGGTTGTAGAGTGTGCCACAAAACCACGACAACCCACTTCCACTGGATAAACCTGGACTCTCCATCCTCGCTGTTCTGCTTCAGTGGCCAGATGAGCATACCGCAGTTTCTTCCTCTCATATGCCTCATCTACCGCATCCTCCCATGGCACTGTTAACTCTATCAGTTGAACAATGCGTGCTGATCCAGACCACAAAACAATATCTGGTCGTAGGTTAGTGGTGGCAATCTCAGGTGGAAAAATAAGCCGTTGATCAAGATCAACCAGCATGTTCCAGTCCCTAGCAGCTTCCGGTTGTCCTGGGCGAGAATTGGTGTTAGCACCTTTTCTTGGTGGTTGCTCGCCTGGGCGGAGGAATATTGTCTTCTGCGTGTAATGTTTTGCTAGAACAGGCGGCAATTTATTGGTCATACTACGCTTGCCTTCCAATGCTAAAGCCAAACATCGCAATACTTGGTCATGGCGCCAAGTAAACCGACCCTGGCTAAGAGCCACCTTACATCCTGTCAAAATGTGCCTTAATGTGGCAGGTGATGAACACAAAGGACAAGATGGATCCTCTCCTACCCAGAGGTTTAGGTTCTGCGGTGATGGGAGAACATCATATGTTGACCTAATAAGGAAACTGATCCTACTCTCTTCCATTGACCAAAGGTCTTGCCAGCCCATTTTGCGTTGTTCCACACTCTCCCATCTCATCCACTCTCCCTGCTTGGCCTGGGAAATGGCCTTTATACATCTCATCCTCTCCTCCTGCTTTCGCACCTCGTTGACTACCAGCTTCCTCCTTTGGGCTGGGCCTGCCTTGTGCCATTTAGGAGGAGCTAAACTGAGCCCAAAACCCCCTCTTCCATGCTGTACCTGTCCCACGATATCCCCAATTTGAAGGTCAGCCTTTGCCTCTACTACAGATTTCTTTGCTGACCACTTTCTACCAGTTTTTACCACAGGGGCTGTCTCCCTTACACATTTGTCACGTGACTCTGCTAAAGTCATTTCCAGTCTGACCTTGGCACACTTAAACTCCTCGGTTAAAGCAGAGACTGGCAGCTGCAATACTCCTTTACTATAAAGTCCCACTCTGCTGAGGCAGCGTGGAACTCCCAACCATTTCCTGATGTATGAACTTATTAACGCTTCCAGCTTATCCACTGTTGTCAAAGAAACCTCATACACAGTCAGTGGCCACAGCAACCTTGGCAGTAGACCAAACTGAAAGCACCAGAGTTTCAGTTTGCCTGGTAGAGCACAGCTGTTTATGCTCTTCAACCCTTCCACTGCTTGTCGTCTAACTTCTCCCACTCGAACTGTGTCCTTTAGATCCCCATCGTACCATCTCCCTAGACTCTTCACTGGCTTCTGAGAAACTGTTGGTATTGCCTCACCATTAATGAAGAATGTTTTATCTACTACCTTGCCTTTAATTATGGAGATGCTCCTTGATTTAGAGGGCTTAAATTGCATTCGTGCCCATTTAATATTATCTGTTAACTTCCCCAATAACCGATTAGTGCAGGCTACCGTTGTAGTCATGGTTGTCATGTCATCCATGTATGCTCTGATTGGTGGTAGTCGCATCCCAGAAGCCAAGCGCTCTCCTCCTACTACCCATTTTGATGCCCTAATGATTACTTCCATTGCCATGGTAAAAGCCAGTGGAGAAATGGTGCATCCTGCCATTATTCCAACCTCTAAGCATTGCCATGTAGTGCTGAATTCTGGAGTTGAGAAACTAAATTGCAAATCTCCAAAATAGGCTTTCACTAAATTTGTTATCGACATCGGTACCCTGAAAAAATCAAATGATGCCCAAAGAAGCTCATGTGGCACTGAACCATATGCATTAGCCAAATCCAGGAATGTCACGTGGAGCTCCTTCCTCTCCTTTTTAGCTGATTGAATTCGTTGCCAGATAACACTGATGTGTTCTAAGCATCCTGAGAATCCTGGAATGCCCGCTTTTTGAACTGAAGTGTCAATGAAGCCATTCTTTAATAGGTAGGTTGACAATCTCTGAGCAATAATGCTGAAGAAAATCTTTCCTTCGACGTTTAATAGTGAAATAGGGCGAAACTGACTGATGCTTGTAGCATCTTTTTCTTTGGGTATAAAGACTCCCCCTGCTCTGCGCCATGCTCTAGGTACAACCTGCTTTTCCCAAGCCACTTTTATCAATTTCCACAGAATTCGTAGAACTCCTGAAGCACTCTTGTACACTCTGTACGGAACTCCATTAGGCCCTGGAGATGATGAAGCCCTTGCCTTTCTCACAACCTGCTCTATCTCTTTCCACTTAGGTGCACAGACCTCCATTTGGTATTCTGGTGGATTGACAGGTGGGATGTCAGACGGAATAGACATAGGCTTATGCCTTTTTGCATCTGTATGTGTTTCCTCCAAATATCTCTCTAGCTCAACCCTAGATGCTTTTAAAGTGCCATTCTTCTCACTGGTGAATAACTTCTTTGCGAATTTGAATGGATCTTTATAGAAATTAGCCCTCGCACGCTCCTTCTTTTTGTAGCGTTTCCGTAGGCGCTCAGCTCTGCGTAATGTTGCAAGCTTATCTTTTATGGCCCTTTGTAAGAGATTGAGTCCCTCCTTCTGACTTTGTTCCGCTCTTTTCCATTGCTTCCTCAGCTGTCTCCTTTCTCTAACTAACCCTTCAATTTTCTGCTGCCGTCTAGACAATCCAGGAGTAGTTTGTACTTTTTCCTTCCTTTTTTCCACACCAAACCTCTCACTTCCATATGTGTAAATGATGTCCCCAAATTTATCCAGCTTCTTTTCAACTGTACCAGTTAATCTTTCTAATGCAAAGCATAGATCTGTGTTTACCCTGTCCCATGCAGTTTTCTCACAAGCTCTTGGCCATCTAACTCCAGGCCTATGCCCGTTGAGGTTCTTTTCTCTCTTATGCTGGTTAGTCTGACCGGGTTCACATGAATCAATGTTCATCACTAACTGTGCAAACCCTCCTCTCCTCTATGACAGGGGTGCTGATATCCTGCGAACTGTGGTTTGCTTCCTGTCGCTGGATTTCATTCGACTGACTTGACTGACTTCGTAAGAAGTACTGATCAATGCGAGGCCCTTGTCCCTTCTCCCTCAAGCATTTCATTTTCCCTTGATGAATCTTCAAACCCCTGACCGTTGTCGCCTTGCTCCAGCCACAGACACAAGCTTGGAGTTCAATGGCTTTGCTAACTGCAGAACCTGAACTAGTCTTTTGTGAAGTACTCTCTATACTCATATCCGTTTCCATTCAAAAGTCGTTAACCATGTTGTCCACCATTGAGTCATCTTCCGCCCCTGCTCTCGCAGATTCTAGGGGTATTTTCCTCTTTAATTTTTCAGAAGCCTTGGGCGGGTGTCTCCAGCATCCTGTAAACACAGAGCTGGATACTGCCGACAAGGGTAGCTAACCCTTACCAGCCCCATTGGGGTCTCTTTCCTCCTGTCAGCTGTCTCTCCAGGCTGTCACAAGGTCTTTCCCTTGTTGCCAGCAGCACTATTCACCGCAGTCACTGGACGTATCCAGATCTTCATGATTTCCATTACACGAGAGTAGATGTTAAAACTTCATGCTGATTTGTACTCGGCTTTCGCCAAGATAATCACCAACTAAGACGTAGCTTTACAGTAACCTATGCTTCTCCATCCATTTACGCTTCTTTCCATCTGGTGACGTGAATCTTCTGTCTGGTGTTAATACAGTGTATTGCGCGTCAGCACACACAACGGCTGCAACCACAGTGCGGTCCCCCATAACAACCCTCTGGATTGAGCGGAGTAGGGAACATCTCTAGGGTCTTCAAGTGGGCACCTTCCGTCCTCAGTGTTTCGTCGACTAGCCCACGACACCTCAAGAGGGCTCGACAGTGACTCTGGCGTCCCAGAGTCACCCCCCTCCGTCCCCCACTCAACTCAGCCCAGCTTACTGACCTCTACTTCCCTCTTGCTGCTGAGACCTAACCACAATCTCACAATCTCTCCGCAACCCAACCATAAATATATATTATTATGTTTGAGGTTTGTACACATTGGTGTGCAGTTACGAGAATGTGTTTAGTTGTAAAAAAATAATAATTGTGAATTGTTTCATGAATTGTTTGTTGGCCATCAAGAAAAACTGTAAGCCATTTGTAAAAGCTGTGATTTAGATAAAACTAATACACCAGGGGGAGCAAAATTGAAGAATTGGAAATTCTTCAAATTTTGCAAATCTAATTAAAAGAATTACTAGAAAGTTATATATGATATAATGCACCATTTTTTTTTATTTTAGTTTCAATATTCAAATGTGATACTTTTCAATGTTTATTCTACTTTATAGTATTCAATTGTGCAATCCTGTTTGCTACCTCAAATTACGAGATTGAACTGGAATTAAACATCATACTGAATTAAAAAATGTTTTACTCATGCTTGACTATAAAGAAAGGTTGACCTCACCTTGCTGATTAAGCTATTTAAAAAGCCTAGTGAGGACAAAAGCATCCGATGCAGATCATGCGATCCAAAGTCCTCGTGATCCAGATTTAAAGTGGCGTGACTTAAACCAAATATGTCCAATAATGCACAGGCACTAAAACAAATAACAGCAAGAACTCAGGCACTAAAACAAATAAAAGGCAGCAAATTACAGAGCCCAATCAGAAAGAACAGATCCAGAGGAGAAACACACAGCGTGACACAAGTAGAAAGGAAATAAAAGCTGTATTTTGGGAGCAATGTTATTTATATTATAATGAGCAGGAGAGAAAGAGAGAGACTGTCTAATTGCACAATAACAGAAGCTGAAACAGTAAATCTTTGGGGACGTTACCATGACTGTCAGTCTCTTTGCTGCTTTTCAACCATAATTAATTCAAGCTTCTGTTACTAATTAATTTGGTTCAGCTAATTAAACAAAAGAGGCACCTTGGGTTCCTATCTTTCTTTCCCTCTTTCCCTTTCTCCTCTGTCCTCTGTCGTTGGTCTGCTTTTTCCTTGGATTTTCTGTGTCAGTGGGACAATTCAAGCAACAAAGCCTTAAAATTTGCTCTCTTCATCATACTGATGTTATCATTTCTTGTATTATGCCTGTTTGCCTTTATATGTTATTTAAGGTCTAAGTATAATACAAGTAAAATATAAAGTGTAAGTATAATAAATATTTAAGTTTTTATAGTGCATCATAAAAATTATCATAGATATTATTTATGCATAAAGGGCAAGCTATTTACAGTTGTAATCAAAATTATTCAACCCCCATTGCAAAATTTGGCAAAATTTACAGACTTTCAGCTGTTTGCAATTAACCAATCATCAAAAGTAATTGAAACAGCTTAACAAATGTTTCAAGTGGTTTCCACAAATTCAACTGAAAATGCAACTTTAAATGACTTCTGCAGTCTCAAAATTACTCAACCCCTTCATCTTTAGTACAACACCCCTTTGCTGTTATGACCTGCTGCAAATGAAATGTATAACCAGACACCAGTTTCTGGCAGCGTTTCTGAGGAATCTTACCCCAATCCTCATGAGCAATGGCCTCCAGTTGAGTAATATTCTTGGGTTTGCGTGCTGCAACCGTCTTCTTCAAATCCCACCAGAGATTTTCTTTGGGGTTCAAGCAAGGTGACTGTGATGGCCACTGAATAATCTTCCAGGACTTCTTCTGCAACCAAGCCTTGGTGGAATTTGAGGTATGCTTGGGATCGTTGTCTTGTTGGAAGGTCCAATGTCGCCCGAGCTTCAGCTTCCTCACTGACGGCATGACGTTTTCTCCTAGGACTTCCTGATACTTCGATTAATCCATCTTGCCTTCCACATACTGCAGGTTTTCAGTGCCAGAGGATGCAAAGCAGCCCCAGAGCATCACCGAACCACCACTATGCTTAACTGCAGGCAGAGCCAGTTCAGATATTTCATGTGTTCTAGCTCAAGCACACCTTGTGCAACTAATGAAGCCCTTGATTAGTTGCATCAGGTGTACTTGAGACAATACCTGTTTTGCAGATTTGTGCTGTGATGAGGGATTCTATTCAGGTGGTTGAATTATTTTGAGATTGCAGAAGTCATAAAAAGTTGCATTTTCAGTTGAATTTGGGGAAACAACTTGAGACATCTGTTGTGTTGAGCTATTTCAATTACTTTTGTTTGATTTGTTCAGTGCAAACATCTGAAAGTCTGTAAATTTTGCCTGATTTACAATGGGGGTTGAATACTTTTGATTACAACTGTATGTATATTCAGTACAATCTTTGGAAATCGCCAAAACAAAAAACAAAACAGATGTGAAAGGTGCATCATGAAATAAAACACCTAGACCTCAGCCTCAATTATCAGTGGATGATACAAAAGGAGGTTGGCATCCCAATAAGGTGAGCAATGAGTCCGGTGCCATTTACAGATGTACAGACAGTCTTTCCAGTTATAACAGGAAGCAAACGAACAGCATCACCCAACCTCCTTCTGCTTGTTAACAGAGAAAGAAGCACTTGTCTGCTCTGAAGCACCACCTACACAAGCACCAGATCACCCATACTTAGTATGCACATTTAGTATGCACTAAAAAAAAACTCTAGGTTTAATATTCATGTACTTTACCTGTTATGTTTGTTGCTGCAGTGATGTAGAATGAGGTTTTGTATGTGTCACCAACATACTCTTTGCCAGCAGCATGTCACAAAACAACAACAGGTACAGGAAAGGATAGCAGGATAATGTGGAAGACTCCCTTCATACACACTGAGGTCATCGCCTAGTGCAGGGTTTTAAAACTGTGTTCCAGAGACCCTTGGGGGCAGCAAGGGATTGCTAAAAAGTGTAAACAAATAAAAATAAAATTAAAAAAATAAAATGTATTTATTAAAATAAGGAAGAATAAATAATTCGAAATAAAATAATATACATTTGATTTAAATAGATGGTAACACTTTACAATAAGTTTTCATTAGTTAATTTTAGTCAACTACACAAGAAGAACTAAGAATGAACAATACTTCTAAAGTATTTATTAATCTTAGTTAATTTTAATTTCAACATTATCTAGTAATACATTATTAAAATCAAAAGTTGTATTTTTTAACATTACGTGAGCTTAGAATTATACAGTTCTATCTCCGTTTAGGGTAGTTCTGAGATATTGAGCATCAAAGTTTTTAAATCCCTGCTTTTTTGTGAGATGGAACCTTTTTATTTTATTAATAACTACTAACAAAATATTTTTTTTTACAAAAATAACACCACACAGGCATTAATAAACACCTAATGGATAAGATTATGTCAAAAACTCAATTTCGACCAAAAGTGGAGATAGAACCATATAATTCTAAGCTCACGATTAGTTAATGCACTGGGAACAAACAAACAATGAATGACTGTATTTGTATTAACTAACATTAACAAAGATGAACAAATACTGTAACACATGTAATGCTCATTGTTAGTTCATGTTAGTTAATAGATTAACTAATGTTAGCAAATGAAACCTTATTGTAAAGTGTCACCAACTAAATAAATAATAACAGTACAGTATTATAGTGAGAAGAAAAAATATAATAATGTAAGATGATGGAAATGCACTACTTTACTAAAACATATTCTCCTATCCCACCTTGGGATGCAAACTCAACTATAAAAAAAATCAGTTTCACTTTATTTTCACTTTATTCAGCTACATGTCTACTAATGCTCATTAGAGTGTTAGTAGAGTATCAGTAGACTGGTAGGGGTAGGGTTAGAATAAGTTGACACATGTACTTGCAAAGTTACTTATAGTCAGTAGAATGTCTGTTGGGGGACCATCACAATAAAGAGTTAGCAGATATTAAGCCAACGGTCTTCTAATACTCTAATGAGAGTTAGTTGACATGTAGTTGCAAAGTTATTTACGGTCGAACAGAATATTTTAAAATGGACCATCAAAATAAAGTGTCACCAAAATTCAAATAAAATAGAAAAATGTATACTTCACATTTAGTCACAAAAAAATCTATCCAATATGCAATTCTTTATTTGCCCATAAGTGTGTATTAATAAATGTTTCGTCCATAGTGCAAAAAGGCACAAATGTTTCAGGGGAACCAAGTTTATGTCAACTACTAATCTACTGTACATACATAGTACATAAATATTCAAAGTACACAATGACGCATCAAGCCCTGGCCCAGCATTTGCCTGTCCAAACAGATGTTTTTATCAGTGGTCGATGTCCATATAGTATGCCAACAATAATCATGGCAATGTCAGGTGCAAAAAATGACATTTGGATTGTAAAGGACTTGGCTTCCTGTAAGACTGGTCCAGCTTGACTGGTCTACTAGAAAGCACCAACATTTTGACAGCTAGCATATTCCAAATCAAGATTCACTTCTACTCTGGATCTCACACTGGGATACTGGCAAGTTCACTTCTCGTCTACAGTGAGGGAAAGACCTTATAGCCTTTATGAGCCATCTGCCACATTCCAGAGATTAATGGAAAGTTGCAGCCCCACTAATGTTAAGCATCTGCTTACCTAGATGACGTCGTTGTTCACCTTGACAGCTGTGGTGCTGAACATCTACTGCGACACTGATGACCTTTGCATTGCTAGAGGAGTGCTGGCAATAAACTCAGTATTAGAGCTGTTTTATAACCTTCCGGGAAGCTCTTTTTCCTCATCACAAACCAATGCAGCTAGTGGATGGCAAAGGAAACTAACATCGACTAGTACAATGGCTACAATAGTTACAAAAATAAAATATTTCGACTATAATATTATGTCTAGTCGACATTGGTGACAGTGAGTGTGACTTACTGTGACTTAATTTTCAGTGCATAAATAAATATGTGTATCTTTAGTTTGGATAACCCGGTAAGGAAATGTTAGTGAGGTCTTCACAGCGCGCACCAGTTTACCGCAAGCAGCAAAAAACTAGCCTAGAAATCTAGACGCACTCTAGCGGCAGCAAAAATTATTTTGCACAAAGGGTGGTCTAGCAACTCTCCATAGACTTTTGAGCTGGAAAAACCAAACTCTAGTCAGGCCAATCACATTGTGTATAGAGTTGGTGGGCGGGCTTAACATAATGACGGCAGAGTTGTGACGGTTCCCCGCATAGTTCCGCGTGATTTCCCTGCTACTTGATAAAAAAGAAGATGCTGCTGGCGAACAGTGGTCTTTCGAATCTGCTTTGGCCGCGACTCTGGATGACTTGGAGTTAAGAGAACGTCACTTAAGTCATTCTTAAAAAAGGAAGATGTGTTCAGAGTTTTGATGACCGGATACGGCAAAAGTTTAATATATCAACTAGCTCCGCTGGTGGAAAACCACATGGGACTGACTCAGCCACAGCCGTTCGTGGCTCTGGTTGGTTGTAGCGCTGTCCTATTGCGTGCAGAGGGAATTTGAAAGACAACCGTTTATCCCGCCCCTCGGATTGAGGTATGCCAATTGTGAGTTCCCAGACCTAACATCTTGATAGGTCTGGCTTGCCAGGCTAGCAAAAAACCCCTCCAAATCGGGATGTCTGATTCGCGAACTAATGACTCTATGAATGTCCTTTTGAACAGCGATTCTGTGAATCATTGTGTACAATGTATCGTGTTCTCGTAATTTCTCGTAATATTGTTCAATGGTTGTTTTCAGTAATTCAAATAAAGTCATATAAAATAGCGTATTACATGAAAAACATTTCAACAATTTTAAATGCTACCATGGTTGAAGTAGGCTATTAAACTGAAACTGAAATAAAAATATCTAAAAAAAAAAAATTTATATATATATATATATTGGCTTATAGCCTATATAAAAAAAACGTCTCGGTTACTAATGTAACCCTCGTTCCCTGAAAGAGGGAACGGCAGACGTGACGATGTAATTGGGATCACTTCAGGGAGCCCTATCATCTTCGAATGTCTACAGAACGAGCCAATGAATGTTGGCGTGCGTGAATCGCGTCACGCGCCCTGCCCCGCAGGGTTCCTGTGAAGGAACCGGTTCAGGACATGCAGGTCCAAGATTGGCCGTAACTGGGTACAATGAAGTACGGGCTGTATGATAAACCTGTTTATGCCTATCTTAAGTTGCCACATAAAGCTCAGACTGCTTCTGTGTGTTCTGAAGTGTAACTTCAGTTCCCTTTCGTTGTCACTCCGAGTTCCGTCGGATGACGACGAATGGGGTTTCGCTTAGAAAGCCTACCAGCTTCGAGTATTACAAAACGAGCTAATGGCAAGGAAATACCATGGGTCTGCGGAATCTGCGTGACGTAACTCCGGCCCACCTCGTGGGTATAAAAGGAGGACGCCGGCAACATGCAGATATGTTTTCGCTTCGGAGCCAAGTTTATTCTTCTCTCCACAAGCCATCTCTGAATTGTCAGCTTTACAAACGAGTACCTCGAGTGTTGGTGTGACGGCGATCTCCGGCGAGCGCGTGCTTCCTGCTTATCTCTGCAGTGGTTTGTCAGACAGTGCGTGTCTCCCCGGGTGCTTCAACACTTGAGTTTTCTCTCACAAAAAGAGCTTACACGCGGCACGTCTTTTTAAAGATGCCTCGCCTGTGTACTTCTGGTTGCGGCAGATTGGTATGGGACTCTGATAAGCACGAGCGTTGTCTAGTATGTTTGGGCATTGATCATGCTAGAGCAGCGCTCCTGGATGACTCATGTTCTCTCTGTGGGAACATGACCATCACGTCATTAAGGTCGAGACCATTGAACTCGCAAGAGTGAGAGTCCCCCCATCCACCCCCCGTCCTTTGGCTGGTGGCCAGGGTGAGCTGAGGGTGACGGTCCGGAACAAGGCGCCGACTCTGTGTCTGCGACCCCAGCACCCCTCTTCAATGACGGTCCCCGCTAGTGAACATCTGATTCCCACGGGTCTACCTTCTGATGGCCTGTGTGTTTCAACTGAAGCTACAGAGGATGATGCCATGTCTGTTGCAGCATCACTAGGTGGGTTTGATTCTCCTGGAAGTGACGACTCGTCACAGCTGCCACCTTCCGGTGTGCATATGGCTGTGCCCGAGTCCGATCCGGAGATGGCGGCCGTGCTTTCCCGGGCAGCCGTGAGCATCGGACTCGAGTGGAGGACTCCACCTTGTCCTGAGCGCTCGCGGCTGGACGATTTGTTTTTGGGTAAGGCCGCCGACCCTTGTCCACGGCAAACCCCATACCTTTCTTCTCGGATGTGCATGATGAGATCTCGAAATCATGGAAGACCCCCCTGTCTTCTCGGGACCGCTCGCTGGTCTCATCCGCCTTTCCTCCCCTCGATGGGGCAGCTGCCCGTGGGTACATTGGGCTTCACCCGGTTGAACGCTCTGTTGCGATGCAACTGTGTCCTCAGAGTGCTTCTTCTCGGGGCGAGCCTGAGCACCCATCCAAGGCCTGTAGATTTTTGTCCACCCTTGTGGCGAAGTCTTACAGAGCGGCGGGACAGGCGGCTGCCTCACTGCATGCTATGGCCACTCTGCAGGTCTACCAGGCCCAGATGCTCAGAGACATGCACGAGGGCAGGACAAACCCAGAGCTCTTCGATGAGCTGCGCGTCGTGACTGACCTTGCTCTCCGGGCGACGAAGGTTCACCGCGCGCTCCCTGGGTTTGGTGATGTCCACAGCCGTGGTCCAGGAGAGACATCTCTGGCTGAACCTGGCTGACATGCGGGACACCGAGCGTACCCGTCTGCTCAACGCCCGCCTGTCCCAGGCCGGCCTCTTCGGCGGTGCAGTTGAGGACTTCGCCCAACAGTTCTCAACTGCCCAGAAACAGACTGAGGCAATCAAACACATTCTGCCCCGCCGGCCCGCTGCTGCCTCCACCCGCTCGGCCAGGCAGACGCCTCAGCCTGTTTCCCACCGAGGGCGCCCTCCTGCGGCTCCCGCCCCTCCTACCCGGACCACGCAGCAGCCTTCAGGCCCGGTGGCAGAGGAAGCCGCAAGAAAGCACCACAGCCCTCTCCTGCCCCGCCCCCCGCTAAACGCCGGGCCAAGCGGCGCTCCTGAGACGGGCTGCTCAGGGATGATGGTCGTTTTTCAGGAGATGGTAGCAGGACCACTCCTTCCCCCGGTGGAGGGCCGGGGGAGAATCTTTTGTTCTCCGCTCCTCGCTGTACACCCACGGTTGGGCAGCACCCTAAAGTGGTTAAAAACAGAAACGACCCTCTCTTCCCTGAGCTCACAGAGTTCTCGGGCGACACAGAGCGCCGCTCTCAAGCCGTGCTCTCCTCGCCCCCCTCTGTCCCAGAGGCGGTTGACACGGCGTGCCATCCGCGGACCGCTTCGCCTTGTCCCCCTCTGTCGCCAGACCCCTGGCAGAGCAGGAGGGACGACCAGCCTGGTCCTTCCCTGGCCCCCTCTGCCAGGGTGCGGTTGCTAACTGTACCCCTCCACACCGGGCCGCTATGCCGTCCACTTCTGGGCCAGTTACTCCGCTTCGCTGCCCCCCCCCCCCCCCCGGGGGACGTCTGTGGTTCGCATGACTCCGCTGGTTCAGTTCCTGGGAGCCTGGTTAGAGCTTCCCCGTCTGTCCCGCTGGGTCGCACGGACCGTCAGGCTGGGCTATGCGATTCAGTTCGCACGGTCTCCTCCCCGCTTCAGGGGAGTCCGCTCCACTTTGGTCGGTGGCAATGCCCCATCATTAGAGCAGAGATTGTCACCCTGCTTGCGAAGGGTGCAATCGAGACTGTCCCTCCAGCCGTAATGAGGTCCGGCTTCTACAGCCCCTACTTCATTGTCCCCAAGAAAAACGGTGGGTTACGGCCAATCCTGGACTTGCGCGTGCTGAACCGCTCCCTTCACAGGATGCTGTTCAAGATGTTCACTGCCAAATGCATTTTCAAATGCGTACGGCCCCAAGATTGGTTTGCAGCGATCGACCTGAAGGACGCCTACTTTCATGTCTCCATTCTTCCTCCACACAGACCGTTCCTACGGTTTGCTTTCGAGGGGCAGGCATACCAGTACGGTTCTCCCTTTCGGGCTAGCCCTGTCTCCTCGCGTCTTCACGAAGGTCGTCGAGGCTGCCCTTGTTCCCCTCCGGGAACACGGGGTTCGCTTCCTGAACTATATCGACGACTGGCTGATTCTAGCTCACTCTCGAGATCAGGTTTGCGAACACAGGGACCTAGTGCTCCGGCACCTAGCTCGCCTGGGCCTTCGGGTCAACTCGGAGAAGAGGAAACTTTGCCCCGTGCAGAGGATCTCTTTTCTCGGTATGGACATCGACTTGGTCGCCTAGTCCGCGCAGCTTACGAGCGAGTGCGCGCAGTCACTGCTGACTTGTCTGAGATGATTCGAGGGCAAGAGTGCGGTTCCACTGAAACTTTTTCAGAGGCTCCTGGGGCATATGGAATCTGCAGCCGCGGCAACGGCGCTCGGATTGCTTCATAAGAGACCGCTTCAGCTTTGGCTTCACGACCGAGTCCAGAGGTGGGCATGGCAACAAGGCACGCTCCGAGTTTTCTCAGGGCGGGTGTCCCTCTGGAACGAGCTTCCCGGCATATTGTTGTCTCAACAGATGCCTCCACCACGGGCTGGGGCGCCATGTGCAATGGACATGCTGCTGCGGGCTCCAGCGGCTATGGCATGTCAATTGCCTCGAGTTGTTGGCAGTACGCCTTGCCCTGCATCGCTTCCGGGCATTGCTCAGGGGTCAACACGTACTAGTCCGATCAGACAATACCGCCACTGTAGCGTTCATCAACTGTCAAGGTGGTCTACGCTCCCGCTGTATGTCACAACTCGCTCGCCACCTCCTCCTATGGAGTCAGAAGCATCTGAGGTCGCTTCGAGCCATTTTCATTCCCGGAGCTCTGAACTGTGCAGCCGAAGAGCTTTCACGGCTTCAGCCCCTCCCTGGAGAATGGCGACTCCATCCCCAGTCGGTTCAGCTAATCTGGGACCAGTTCGGGGACGCACAGATAGATCTGTTTCCCTCTCATGACTCGACCCATTGCGCCCTGTTTTATTCCCTGACCGAGGGCACGCTCGGCACGGATGCACTGGCGCACAGCTGGCCGCCGGGCCACAAATATGCGTTTCCCCCAGTGAGCCTTCTTGCGCAGACTCTGCGCAAGGTCAGGGAGGACGAGGAGCAGGTGATTCTGGTCTCGCCGTACTGGCCCACCCGGACCTGGTTCCCCGAACTTGTACTCCTCGCGACAGCACCTCCTTGGCCCATTCCTCTGAGGAAAGACCTCCTTTCTCAGGGACGGGGCACCCTGTGGCACCCTCGTCCCGATCTCTGGAGCCTCCACGTGTGGCTCCTCGACGGCTCGAGCCAGGTTTGAGTACCCTACCACCAGCGGTGGTAGCTACCATCACTTCCGCTAGAGCGTTGTCCGCGAGACACGTCTATGCGTTGAAGTGGAACCTCTTCGTCACTGGTGCTCTTCTCACCGAGAAGACCCCCGGAGATGCTCGATCAGCGTTGTGCTTTCCTTCCTTCAAGATGGGTTGGAGCGAAGGCTGTTTCCCTCCACCCTGAAGGTCTATGTTGCCGCTATTGCCGCACACCATGACCTCATCGAAGGTAAGTCGGTGGGGAAGCACGACCTGGTCATCAGGTTCCTGAGAGGAGCGAGGAGAATAAATCCTCCTCGCCCTCCTCTCGTTTCCTCTTGGGACCTCTCAGTGGTCCTAACTGCCCTGCAGAGTGCTCCCTTTGAGCCTCTGCAATCAGTCGAGCTTAAGTTCCTGTCAATGAAGACAGCGCTCCTGGTTGCACTGGTCTCCATCAAGAGGGTAGGGGACCTGCATGCATTCTCCGTTGACGAAACGTGCCTGGAATTCGGGCCGGCTTACTCTCACGTGATCCTGAGACCTCGGCCTGGATACGTGCTCAAGGTTCCCACCACTCCCTTCCGGGAGCAGGTGGTGAACCTGCAAGCGCTGCCCCCGGGGGAGGCAGACCCAGCCTTGGCACTGCTCTGTCCAGTACGCGCTCTCCGCGCCTATGTAGACAGAACGCAGTGTTTCAGGACCTCAGACCAGCTCTTTGTCAGATATGGTGGGAAGCTGAAGGAAAAGGCTCTCTCCAAGCAAAGGTTGTCTCACTGGATAGTGGACGCCATTGCTTTGGCTTACCAGCAGCAAGGTCGACCGTGCCCCCTTGGTGTGACTGCCCACTCCACCAGGAGTGGGGCGTCATCTTGGGCTCTAGAGCATGGCGCCTCGCTGACAGACATCTGCAGAGCTGCAGGCTGGGCGACACAGAAGACATTCGCCAGATTCTACAATCTGCGAGTGGAGCCTGTGTCCTCTCATGTACTCGCTTCAACCAGCTAGTACTGGACCCACTCAGGTGTCTTACATTTGCTCGCCATTCCACTCCACGGACTGGATACGTGCGATATTCTCCTCAGGTGAGCTTCCCCGAAAGCCCTGAGTTCCTCCAGCACTCCTGACGTCGGCGCCAGTGTCTATTGCCTGCGCGTCGGCTAGGTGCCTCCCGTGTGCATGGTCCCTCCTCTGAGCGACCCCCACATGTGTATTTCCACTGTAGGCCTCTCTGAGCCTGTGTCTTTCCCTTTTGCAAGCCACCTAGCCACCCCTGGGGTTGAAATATTCCACCTACGGCTGGACACCCCAGTGTCTCCATATGTTTCCTTCGGGTCATATGTGTATTCTCCAAGTCCCCCCCTCTCTCTGTTGGCATTAATTGCATATTTCCCCTAAGCTTGGGATATGCTTCCCAGTGTACCTTGGTATTCCTGTGATAAATAGGAGTCCTTCGTCCAGTCTCACAACAGGGATCTCAGATTTACGCAGGGCACTGGAAGACAGCTGAGAAGGTGGCGTGATTAGACGGGTAACCCCATTCGTCATCATCCGACGGAACTCGGAGTGACAACGAAAGTGAACGTCTCGGTTACGGATGTAACCCTCATTCCCTGAGTAGGGAACGGAGACGTTCCGTCTGCCTGCCACTTTCCGCTGTACTGCGGGGATCGCCTGAGCTCAGTCTCGGCTCCTCAGTGAAGAAACATATCTGCATGTTGCCGGCATCCTCCTTTTATACCCACGAGGTGGGGCGGAGTTACGTCACGCAAATTCATCAGACCCATGGTATTTCCTTGCCATTGGCTCGTTTTGTAATACTCAAAGCTGATAGGCTTTCTAAGCGAAACCCCATTCGCCGTCATCCGACGGAACGTCTCCGTTCCCTACTCAGGGAACGAGGGTTACATACGTAACCGAGAAAATACCTGTAGCAACCTGAAAACAGTATGGCAGAAGGATTTGGGGATTCATATCCATGATAATGACTGGCGGTACATACTCTCTAATGTGGGTAAGAACATACGGGAAGCTAGGGGGAAATTCATTCAACACAAAATAATACATAGGTATTATTATACACCATCTAGGCTTTACAGGATGGTGATAGCTGGAAATAATATATGCTGGAAAATGTAATGAAGAAGAGGGTACTTATTTACATATGATTTGGGAATGTTCTTTAGTGCACCCATTTTGGTGTAAAATTTTGGCAGTACTTGAAGAGTGGATGGGGTCTAATTTACCTGTGGAACCACGACTATGCCTTCTTGGAGATAAATCAGTGATACCCAACATAGCAAAAAATACATTTACCCTTTTAAGGGTAATTAAGAGTGGCTGTATTACAGCTGCCAGGATGATTTTGCGAAATTGGAAATGCCCCAAAACCCCAGACCTAAAAGACTGGGTTGATGGGATGATTGAAATTGCTTCATATGAGAGCATGTTTGGGAGACTGCATAATGAGGGAGAAATGAAAAAAACATGGGATCATTTTTGGCAGCATATAAAAATGGTGTAAATAGGACTGTTTAATAATGGTTTAATTTCCATGTGCTTTTGTTTTGGTTGTATTCCACTGATGGTGACTAGTGGCTGAGTGTGTAATTGCAAAGGTGATTACTGAATAAAGTGGTGATGTACTCTGAAGTTTTGACTGTTTAACAATAAAAAAAGTTGAATAACAAAAAAAAAAGTACGGGCTGTAGAAGCCGGTCTACATATCGGCTGGAGGGACCGGCTCGATCGCCTCCTTCACCAGTAGGACTGCGATCTCTGCCCTGAGCACAGGGCATTGTCTGCCAGAACCAGGGTGAACAATGCCCCTAAAACTGGGGGGTGCCAGGCGAACTGAATCGCATAGCCGAGTCTGATAGTACGGATGAGCCAGCGAGACGGGCTGGGTAGCGCTAGCCAAGCTCCCAGACATTGTGCAAGTGCGACCAACAGCACCAAAGACGTACCCGGGGTGGGGCAGGGCGCGCAGGAATGCAGGGACCCCGACTCGGATGGCATAGCGGCCCGGAGTGGGGTCTAAGTGTGTGGTGCAACATGTACCTGCTTCCGTCGAAGGGCAGAGTGAGTGTGCGGAATCATTAGTGCGTCCGGGACACAGCCACTGCTGTTCGCTGGCGATGGGTCTTAGTCTCACCTCTGGGTCTCAGTAGCAGTCTTGTAGAATCAGAAGACAAACAGAAGCTTGGCTCCGAAGTGAAAGACAATGAGTGTGTGCACCTGCTTCCTGTTTATACCCGCGCTGCGGGGCGGGACGCGTGATGCGATTCACGCACACCAACGTTCATTGGCTCGATCTCGAAGATGATAGGGCTCCCTGAAGTGATCCCAATTACGTTGTCACGTCGACATTACGTCAAACGTGAGTGACTGATAGGGAACTAATATATTTGACAAAACACATAAAACATCTAAAACCTTTTTTTTTTTTTTTTGCTAAAGCTCATTCAAATTATTAATAAATTATTATGTAAATAATGCTACAATAATACTGTATGGGCGACATGGTGGAACTTTCAGGACAACTCTGGTTATGGATATGACAATGTTGATTTGTTTGGTATTGGCAGAATATATCTGCTATGTTACTGCTGCGGCTTACAGGACTTGTACAGGACTTGCTACTGCCAATACATTCACAGACACGCTGCTGTGAGCATGTAAGACATGCTGCTGCTGTACAATATAGTGTCCATGAATTACCCGTGGCAGATCTATACAATGGAGCTGGGGAAGGTGAAGGGTTTCTGAAAAGTGCACTGCAACTGCTACAGCAAATGCTGACAAGTATTTGAAGGTTGAGCAGCGATCTCATTGGCGACTGATACAGCAGGAACCAATCAACTGTGCCCTAAAGAGAATGATGTGATTGCAAGCAGAGTGAGTTGAGAAGCCTGCATCTAGAGTTTCATGACAGAACTTTGTATTTGACCTTTTTTTTAAACAGGAGGAAATATAAACAATACAGAGGGATAATTAAAATACAGCATTTAATGGGAACTAAACCATTATTGAACAATCATCTTTATTGATTAATTCTGTAATTTGCCAACAAC
The DNA here is from genome assembly GCF_051911475.1 of Siphateles boraxobius. Classification (NCBI taxonomy): domain Eukaryota; kingdom Metazoa; phylum Chordata; class Actinopteri; order Cypriniformes; family Leuciscidae; genus Siphateles; species Siphateles boraxobius. Next base: position 8,215,423 of record NW_027509193.1, read on the forward strand.
TAATTTTATTAGTCTCTTAAAATTTTAATCTCTCTGGCATAAATATTCTGCTATAGTATATATTTTAGTTTGTTTCTGCATTTTTAAACTGACATTTACATTCTCAAACAAATTTTGTAACAGTGTGAATCACAGTAGCTAACGCACTGTCCCTGAAAAATTGACAGCAGCAAATATATGCATGATCCTCACAGTTATATTACTGCTGTCACAATGACAGACGTTTAAGAGCTCTGCGATTGATTTAGCCACAAAGTGGGTTCAATGATTTCTATAGTTTGTTTAGAGATTTTGTTACGCTATGGTTAAACATCACTAAGGGGGATCAAGCAAGGTTGTTCTGGCCCCCGGTGCCTCTGGTTTCTATGGTGTTGTGCTCAATTGATCAATTGATTGCCTTGATTAATGGGGAGTAAGAGCAAAGGCAGATGCTCAATGCTGTTGTAAAAACCGACAGCCTCACACACCGCTCGGAATCATGTGGGACGAGCATCTTCCTGAATGTAAAGTGATGTATGCCTGCTTCATAGCACTCTTGCTGTGTCAACTTGTGTTAACCTCGCAATTCATTTTAAAGACATATAGCTGATTACATTTCAGGTCCTGTTTTCAATTTCTGTGCAGTCATAGTAAAAAAGCTAGGCTATGATTTAATAGCTGTTTCTTTCTCACTGCAAAAATTATGGTATTATTATTTTTCCAAAATTGCACAGTAACACTTTACAATAAGGTCTCAGTTTTTAACATTAACTGCATAATTTAACATGAACTAACAATGAACAATACTTCTACAGCATTTATTAATCTCAGTTAATGTTAATAATACCATTTACTAATAAATTTTAAAATCCAAATGTTTATGAATGAAAGCTTTAGCATAAAGTTCTGCCAGGAAGACCTAATTACTACGTCACTTATTACCTTCACATCTATCCAATCACGTCCTTATACTCTCTGTGTAAAAGTATTTGGTACTTACACACGTTTGAGTTCGCAGATGCTGTCGTGACAACTACCTCCATCCTCCCCACCACCACCAGGATGGTCCTGTCCATAACCCCCGGGGGGTCGGCTGCGCCCCTGCGTTCGTCTTCAGGCAGGAAAGATCCGCTACCCTCGGATTATGAACTACGGACGGGGCCTACGCCAAAGAACTTATAAATAATTGCTTGCCGGGCTGTCAATAAATTAATGCTTTGTTACATTATTATATCTCCCGAGTCTTTCTGGTAGAATTAATGTTAGTATGTAGGCTAATGTTAGTTGATGCACTGTGAAGTAACAAACAATGAACAATTTTATTTTTATTAACTACAATAAGAGCCATTTATAAAATCCGGAAAAAATAATTGCTCATTGTTAGTTCATGTTAGCCAATGCATTAACTAAATGATAACAGATGAGACATTATTGTGAAGTCTTACACTTAAAAGGGTGAGAAAAAAATTGACAATGCCACAAACCAAAACAAATTTATATTAGTAGCCTATTCGACAAGCAACAGTTTGGCTGTGGTAGTAATGGACCCTAATTTACAATTTAAGCATGGAATTAAAGGTACACTGTAACAATTTGTTTTCAAAATTAACTAAATTTAAATGAGTCTGTTGTAAGTGTTATATTTTAGACTGGGTGGAATGGTTTTCGGGGGAAATTGTGTACAAGTACAACTCTGGCTCATGTATGTCTTGTTATATCCGGAAATAGAGAAAACTTGCTCCGGCTACTTGGAGCCTGTCAAAATACACACACTCGAGGTCTTAGTTACATGAGAAAGCATGCAATCAACAAAAAGTGTGCAAGTCTGTCCCATGTCTTAAAAATACCAAAGTTCAGTGCCCAAAACCCAGTCTGCATCCAAAAATCGCATACTATTATGTATAGCTTTGCTGCTCATTTGCATTAAGTTGTATAAAAAAAGTAAACATTTTTGTCTTAAAAATGTTAACATTTTTTTGTGTAGTGCTATTCACAATGTGCATTGTTTCAGGGCAGCTTGCTGTAATATGATATCCATTTATTTTCAGTGCTTTTAAAAAAAAATTCTTCTGTCAAATAATGCATTTAGTTCAGCTTCC